>NW_026530365.1:0-76027 GCF_026979565.1 Vidua chalybeata | reverse complement strand
GAGGGGATGGAAGCGAGGCGCTGGGAGGGCTTTTGGAGGCAGCTTTGGAGATGGGGTGGCCCTTTAGGCCACATAAAGGAAAAGCCTCACAGTGCTGAAGTGCTCAGGGCAGAGCAGTGCCGGTGCACGGTGTGTCACTTGTCTGTCGTGCCTTCTGTGTCTTTTGCATTAGTCCTTTGAGGGGCTTATCGGAAGCCCGGGCGTCCATCTTTGCATCTCTCATCTCTGTGTTCCTCGGCCCTGTGCCGATTCCTTCTTACCTTTGGCTCGGGAGCCCTGACAGGCCTTGGAGTAGCATCCGGTCAGATGTCTTTTGAGGTCTTGTTCTGGCTGTTCTCGACAGCTGTGATTTGTGACAATTGTGACGGCAAGGATGCGTTCCAGCAGATTAGGACTCGTAGCGATGCGGAGATCCGTAGAGCATTCTGACGCTAGGATTCTCGGGCATCCTTCTCTGCCTTGCTTGGAATAGGTCATTCAGTTAGCATCTTGTTCCTGCAGGGTTCTCTGAGCCTTAGAGGCTCGCCATCAGTCTCATCTAGGTCATCTCATTCTGCAGTCTCTGGCTCCCTGAGGGCATTCTTCTCGCTCAGAGCTTTCTCCCCCTGTTGTGTCCCCTTGTTTGTCTTGTTCTGTGTCACGGGTGTCTGGGTATTTGGCGTGGAGCTGCTCTGCCCTGCTGCATAGCCTGGTGTAGGTCTAGAATGGGCGTGTCCTGGGGCCTGGAAATTTGTAATGTGGGGTGTATTTGGACTCTAGATGGGATCTGTAGATTGATGAAGGCTATCTGGAGCTGTTAAGTTATCCTGCAGTGCTCTGACTTTTGTCCTCACGTTCTTTCAGACGCAGCCAGATGGAATCCGTGGCAGAGGGCCCCGTCCCGTGTGAGGGGGGTCCCGCGAGAAGGTCAGTCACCGTTTGTCTTTGCAGGGGAGTATAAATGGTGCCTCTGTATTACAGCTATTTTCTTTGTTGTTATTTTTAGGAACTAAAGCCGGATACTAGCGGTCAAGGTAAGTGGGCAAGGTGAGCAGTGAGCGGTGGCAGGCAGCAGTTGTTCTTGCTCCGGTCTCAATTCCCGGTGCAGCTCTTAGGCTCCGTTCTTGTTTGCGTGCTCTAGGCGGTCCGCTCGTATTACGCCGAGACCCCCCTCAGCAACGGGGCCGCAGACCCCCGCTTGGTCACTCTCGTGGGAATTTGGGAAGCAGCGCACGGATCTTTGATGAAGCCTTGATCTTTGACATTTGAAGGTGTCACCCGGGGAGCCTTCAGGAGCGGCCGAGGAGTTGCTGTAAGTCGGGGAGCTAGGGAGGAGGAGCCAGGGTCCACTCGAGTTTCAGCGATGCCACGTCACCTCGTCTCCTCTTCACCCAGGCAGACCCTGCCGCGAGGGCATCGGCCTCCGGTCGCGGCCAGATGAGGCGGACGTTCTTAGGAGAATGGTGAGTAGCAGAATTGTTATTGGTTATTGGCCGCTGTGCAGCTAAGATCCTGCAGTGATGTTTGGTGTTCTTGATTGTAGCTGAGCAAGGGGCCACAGTCGGTGACTCTAGGAAACTGCCAGCGGGCGAGGCGGCCTTCCTCGGCACCGGACGTGGATTCTCGTCCCCGACGTCCGAGAGATAAGTCGAGGGCCGGGACCCTGAGAGGGGATGGAAGCGAGGCGCTGGGAGGGCTTTTGGAGGCAGCTTTGGAGATGGGGGTGGCCCTTTAGGCCACATAAAGGAAAAGCCTCACAGTGCTGAAGTGCTCAGGGCAGAGCAGTGCCGGTGCACGGTGTGTCACTTGTCTGTCGTGCCTTCTGTGTCTTTTGCCTTAGTCCTTTGAGGGGCTTATCGGAAGCCCGGGCGTCCATCTTTGCATCTCTCATCTCTGTGTTCCTCGGCCCGTGCCGATTCCTTCTTACCTTTGGCTCGGGAGCCCTGACAGGCCTTGGAGTAGCATCCGGTCAGATGTCTTTTGAGGTCTTGTTCTGGGCTGTTCTCGACAGCTGTGATTTGTGACAATTGTGACGGCAAGGATGCGTTCTAGCAGATTAGGACTCGTAGCGATGCGGAGATCCGTAGAGCATTCTGACGCTAGGATTCTCGGGCATCCTTCTCTGCCTTGCTTGGAATAGGTCATTCAGTTAGCATCTTGTTCCTGCAGGTTTCTCTGAGCCTTAGAGGCTCGCCATCAGTCTCAGCTAGGTCATCTCATTCTGCAGTCTCTGGCTCCCTGAGGGCATTCTTCTCGCTCAGAGCTTTCTCCCCCTGTTGTGTCCCCTTGTTTGTCTTGTTCTGTGTCACGGGTGTCTGGGTATTTGGCGTGGAGCTGCTCTGCCCTGCTGCATAGCCTGGTGTAGGTCTAGAATGGGGCGTGTCCTGGGCCTGGAAATTTGTAATGTGGGGTGTATTTGGACTCTAGATGGGATCTGTAGATTGATGAAGGCTATCTGGAGCTGTTAAGTTATCCTGCAGTGCTCTGACTTTTGTCCTCACGTTCTTTCAGACGCAGCCAGATGGAATCCGTGCAGAGGGCCCCGTCCCGTGTGAGGGGGGTCCCGCGAGAAGGTCAGTCACCGTTTGTCTTTGCAGGGGGAGTATAATGGTGCCTCTGTATTACAGCTATTTTCTTTGTTGTTATTTTTAGGAACTAAAGCCGGATACTAGCGGTCAAGGTAAGTGGCAAGGTGAGCAGTGAGCGGTGGCAGGCAGCAGTTGTTCTTGCTCCGGTCTCAATTCCCGGTGCAGCTCTTAGGCTCCGTTCTTGTTTGCGTGCTCTAGGCGGTCCGCTCGTATTACGCTGAGACCCCCCTCAGCAACGGGGCCGCAGACCCCCGCTTGGTCACTCTCGTGGGAATTTGGGAAGCAGCGCACGGATCTGTGATGAAGCCTTGATCTTTGACATTTGAAGGTGTCACCCGGGGAGCCTTCAGGAGCGGCCGAGGAGTTGCTGTAAGTCGGGGAGCTAGGGAGGAGGAGCCAGGGTCCACTCGAGTTTCAGCGATGCCACGTCACCTCGTCTCCTCTTCACCCAGGCAGACCCTGCCGCGAGGGCATCGGCCTCCGGGCGCGGCCAGATGAGGCGGACGTTCTTAGGAGAATGGTGAGTAGCAGAATTGTTATTGGTTATTGGCCGCTGTGCAGCTAAGATCCTGCAGTGATGTTTGGTGTTCTTGATTGTAGCTGAGCAAGGGGCCACAGTCGGTGACTCTAGGAAACTGCCAGCGGGCGAGGCGGCCTTCCTCGGCACCGGACGTGGATTCTCGTCCCCGGACGTCCGAGAGATAAGTCGAGGGCCGGGACCCTGAGAGGGGATGGAAGCGAGGCGCTGGGAGGGCTTTTGGAGGCAGCTTTGGAGATGGGGGTGGCCCTTTAGGCCACATAAAGGAAAAGCCTCACAGTGCTGAAGTGCTCAGGGCAGAGCAGTGCCGGTGCACGGTGTGTCACTTGTCTGTCGTGCCTTCTGTGTCTTTTGCCTTAGTCCTTTGAGGGGCTTATCGGAAGCCCGGGCGTCCATCTTTGCATCTCTCATCTCTGTGTTCCTCGGCCCCGTGCCGATTCCTTCTTACCTTTGGCTCGGGAGCCCGGACAGGCCTTGGAGTAGCATCCGGTCAGATGTCTTTTGAGGTCTTGTTCTGGGCTGTTCTCGACAGCTGTGATTTGTGACAATTGTGACGGCAAGGATGCGTTCTAGCAGATTAGGACTCGTAGCGATGCGGAGATCCGTAGAGCATTCTGACGCTAGGATTCTCGGGCATCCTTCTCTGCCTTGCTTGGAATAGGTCATTCAGTTAGCATCTTGTTCCTGCAGGGTTCTCTGAGCCTTAGAGGCTCGCCATCAGTCTCAGCTAGGTCATCTCATTCTGCAGTCTCTGGCTCCCTGAGGGCATTCTTCTCGCTCAGAGCTTTCTCCCCCTGTTGTGTCCCCTTGTTTGTCTTGTTCTGTGTCACGGGTGTCTGGGTATTTGGCGTGGAGCTGCTCTGCCCTGCTGCATAGCCTGGTGTAGGTCTAGAATGGGGCGTGTCCTGGGGCCTGGAAATTTGTAATGTGGGGTGTATTTGGACTCTAGATGGGATCTGTAGATTGATGAAGGCTATCTGGAGCTGTTAAGTTATCCTGCAGTGCTCTGACTTTCGTCCTCACGTTCTTTCAGACGCAGCCAGATGGAATCCGTGGCAGAGGGCCCCGTCCCGGGTGAGGGGGGTCCCGCGAGAAGGTCAGTCACCGTTTGTCTTTGCAGGGGGAGTATAAATGGTGCCTCTGTATTACAGCTATTTTCTTTGTTGTTATTTTTAGGAACTAAAGCCAGATACTAGCGGTCAAGGTAAGTGGGCAAGGTGAGCAGTGAGCGGTGGCAGGCAGCAGTTGTTCTTGCTCCGGTCTCAATTCCCGGTGCAGCTCTTAGGCTCCGTTCTTGTTTGCGTGCTCTAGGCGGTCCGCTCGTATTACGCCGAGACCCCCCTCAGCAACGGGCCGCAGACCCCCGCTTGGTCACTCTCGTGGGAATTTGGGAAGCAGCGCACGGATCTGTGATGAAGCCTTGATCTTTGACATTTGAAGGTGTCACCCGGGGAGCCTTCAGGAGCGGCCGAGGAGTTGCTGTAAGTCGGGAGCTAGGGAGGAGGAGCCAGGGTCCACTCGAGTTTCAGCGATGCCACGTCACCTCGTCTCCTCTTCACCCAGGCAGACCCTGCCGCGAGGGCATCGGCCTCCGGGCGCGGCCAGATGAGGCGGACGTTCTTAGGAGAATGGTGAGTAGCAGAATTGTTATTGGTTATTGGCCGCTGTGCAGCTAAGATCCTGCAGTGATGTTTGGTGTTCTTGATTGTAGCTGAGCAAGGGGCCACAGTCGGTGACTCTAGGAAACTGCCAGCGGGCGAGGCGGCCTTCCTCGGCACGGGACGTGGATTCTCGTCCCCGGACGTCCGAGAGATAAGTCGAGGGCCGGGACCCTGAGAGGGGATGGAAGCGAGGCGCTGGGAGGGCTTTTGGAGGCAGCTTTGGAGATGGGGGTGGCCCTTTAGGCCACATAAAGGAAAAGCCTCACAGTGCTGAAGTGCTCAGGGCAGAGCAGTGCCGGTGCACGGTGTGTCACTTGTCTGTCGTGCCTTCTGTGTCTTTTGCCTTAGTCCTTTGAGGGCTTATCGGAAGCCCGGGCGTCCATCTTTGCATCTCTCATCTCTGTGTTCCTCGGCCCCGTGCCGATTCCTTCTTACCTTTGGCTCGGGAGCCCTGACAGGCCTTGGAGTAGCATCCGGTCAGATGTCTTTTGAGGTCTTGTTCTGGGCTGTTCTCGACAGCTGTGATTTGTGACAATTGTGACGGCAAGGATGCGTTCTAGCAGATTAGGACTCGTAGCGATGCGGAGATCCGTAGAGCATTCTGACGCTAGGATTCTCGGGCATCCTTCTCTGCCTTGCTTGGAATAGGTCATTCAGTTAGCATCTTGTTCCTGCAGGGTTCTCTGAGCCTTAGAGGCTCGCCATCAGTCTCAGCTAGGTCATCTCATTCTGCAGTCTCTGGCTCCCTGAGGGCATTCTTCTCGCTCAGAGCTTTCTCCCCCTGTTGTGTCCCCTTGTTTGTCTTGTTCTGTGTCACGGGTGTCTGGGTATTTGGCGTGGAGCTGCTCTGCCCTGCTGCATAGCCTGGTGTAGGTCTAGAATGGGGCGTGTCCTGGGGCCTGGAAATTTGTAATGTGGGGTGTATTTGGACTCTAGATGGGATCTGTAGATTGATGAAGGCTATCTGGAGCTGTTAAGTTATCCTGCAGTGCTCTGACTTTTGTCCTCACGTTCTTTCAGACGCAGCCAGATGGAATCCGTGGCAGAGGGCCCCGTCCCGTGTGAGGGGGGTCCCCCGAGAAGGTCAGTCACCCTTTGTCTTTGCAGGGGAGTATAAATGGTGCCTCTGTATTACAGCTATTTTCTTTGTTGTTATTTTTAGGAACTAAAGCCGGATACTAGCGGTCAAGGTAAGTGAGCAGTGAGCGGTGGCAGGCAGCAGTTGTTCTTGCTCCGGTCTCAATTCCCGGTGCAGCTCTTAGGCTCCGTTCTTGTTTGCGTGCTCTAGGCGGTCCGCTCGTATTACGCCGAGACCCCCCTCAGCAACGGGGCCGCAGACCCCCGCTTGGTCACTCTCGTGGGAATTTGGGAAGCAGCGCACGGATCTGTGATGAAGCCTTGATCTTTGACATTTGAAGGTGTCACCCGGGGAGCCTTCAGGAGCGGCCGAGGAGTTGCTGTAAGTCGGGGAGCTAGGGAGGAGGAGCCAGGGTCCACTCGAGTTTCAGCGATGCCACGTCACCTCGTCTCCTCTTCACCCAGGCAGACCCTGCCGCGAGGCATCGGCCTCCGGGCGCGGCCAGATGAGGCGGACGTTCTTAGGAGAATGGTGAGTAGCAGAATTGTTATTGGTTATTGGCCGCTGTGCAGCTAAGATCCTGCAGTGATGTTTGGTGTTCTTGATTGTAGCTGAGCAAGGGGCCACAGTCGGTGACTCTAGGAAACTGCCAGCGGGCGAGGCGGCCTTCCTCGGCACGGGACGTGGATTCTCGTCCCCGGACGTCCGAGAGATAAGTGGAGGGCCGGGACCCTGAGAGGGGATGGAAGCGAGGCGCTGGGAGGGCTTTTGGAGGCAGCTTTGGAGATGGGGGTGGCCCTTTAGGCCACATAAAGGAAAAGCCTCACAGTGCTGAAGTGCTCAGGGCAGAGCAGTGCCGGTGCACGGTGTGTCACTTGTCTGTCGTGCCTTCTGTGTCTTTTGCCTTAGTCCTTTGAGGGGCTTATCGGAAGCCCGGGCGTCCATCTTTGCATCTCTCATCTCTGTGTTCCTCGGCCCCGTGCCGATTCCTTCTTACCTTTGGCTCGGGAGCCCTGACAGGCCTTGGAGTAGCATCCGGTCAGATGTCTTTTGAGGTCTTGTTCTGGGCTGTTCTCGACAGCTGTGATTTGTGACAATTGTGACGGCAAGGATGCGTTCTAGCAGATTAGGACTCGTAGCGATGCGGAGATCCGTAGAGCATTCTGACGCTAGGATTCTCGGGCATCCTTCTCTGCCTTGCTTGGAATAGGTCATTCAGTTAGCATCTTGTTCCTGCAGGGTTCTCTGAGCCTTAGAGGCTCGCCATCAGTCTCAGCTAGGTCATCTCATTCTGCAGTCTCTGGCTCCCTGAGGGCATTCTTCTCGCTCAGAGCTTTCTCCCCCTGTTGTGTCCCCTTGTTTGTCTTGTTCTGTGTCACGGGTGTCTGGGTATTTGGTCTGGAGCTGCTCTGCCCTGCTGCATAGCCTGGTGTAGGTCTAGAATGGGGCGTGTCCTGGGGCCTGGAAATTTGTAATGTGGGGTGTATTTGGACTCTAGATGGGATCTGTAGATTGATGAAGGCTATCTGGAGCTGTTAAGTTATCCTGCAGTGCTCTGACTTTTGTCCTCACGTTCTTTCAGACGCAGCCAGATGGAATCCGTGGCAGAGGGCCCCGTCCCGGGTGAGGGGGGTCCCGCGAGAAGGTCAGTCACCGTTTGTCTTTGCAGGGGGAGTATAAATGGTGCCTCTGTATTACAGCTATTTTCTTTGTTGTTATTTTTAGGAACTAAAGCCAGATACTAGCGGTCAAGGTAAGTGGGCAAGGTGAGCAGTGAGCGGTGGCAGGCAGCAGTTGTTCTTGCTCCGGTCTCAATTCCCGGTGCAGCTCTTAGGCTCCGTTCTTGTTTGCGTGCTCTAGGCGGTCCGCTCGTATTACGCCGAGACCCCCCTCAGCAACGGGGCCGCAGACCCCCGCTTGGTCACTCTCGTGGGAATTTGGGAAGCAGCGCACGGATCTGTGATGAAGCCTTGATCTTTGACATTTGAAGGTGTCACCCGGGGAGCCTTCAGGAGCGGCCGAGGAGTTGCTGTAAGTCGGGGAGCTAGGGAGGAGGAGCCAGGGTCCACTCGAGTTTCAGCGATGCCACGTCACCTCGTCTCCTCTTCACCCAGGCAGACCCTGCCGCGAGGGCATCGGCCTCCGGGCGCGGCCAGATGAGGCGGACGTTCTTAGGAGAATGGTGAGTAGCAGAATTGTTATTGGTTATTGGCCGCTGTGCAGCTAAGATCCTGCAGTGATGTTTGGTGTTCTTGATTGTAGCTGAGCAAGGGGCCACAGTCGGTGACTCTAGGAAACTGCCAGCGGGCGAGGCGGCCTTCCTCGGCACCGGACGTGGATTCTCGTCCCCGGACGTCCGAGAGATAAGTCGAGGGCCGGGACCCTGAGAGGGGATGGAAGCGAGGCGCTGGGAGGGCTTTTGGAGGCAGCTTTGGAGATGGGGGTGGCCCTTTAGGCCACATAAAGGAAAAGCCTCACAGTGCTGAAGTGCTCAGGGCAGAGCAGTGCCGGTGCACGGTGTGTCACTTGTCTGTCGTGCCTTCTGTGTCTTTTGCCTTAGTCCTTTGAGGGGCTTATCGGAAGCCCGGGCGTCCATCTTTGCATCTCTCATCTCTGTGTTCCTCGGCCCCGTGCCGATTCCTTCTTACCTTTGGCTCGGGAGCCCTGACAGGCCTTGGAGTAGCATCCGGTCAGATGTCTTTTGAGGTCTTGTTCTGGGCTGTTCTCGACAGCTGTGATTTGTGACAATTGTGACGGCAAGGATGCGTTCTAGCAGATTAGGACTCGTAGCGATGCGGAGATCCGTAGAGCATTCTGACGCTAGGATTCTCGGGCATCCTTCTCTGCCTTGCTTGGAATAGGTCATTCAGTTAGCATCTTGTTCCTGCAGGGTTCTCTGAGCCTTAGAGGCTCGCCATCAGTCTCAGCTAGGTCATCTCATTCTGCAGTCTCTGGCTCCCTGAGGGCATTCTTCTCGCTCAGAGCTTTCTCCCCCTGTTGTGTCCCTTGTTTGTCTTGTTCTGTGTCACGGGTGTCTGGGTATTTGGCGTGGAGCTGCTCTGCCCTGCTGCATAGCCTGGTGTAGGTCTAGAATGGGGCGTGTCCTGGGGCCTGGAAATTTGTAATGTGGGGTGTATTTGGACTCTAGATGGGATCTGTAGATTGATGAAGGCTATCTGGAGCTGTTAAGTTATCCTGCAGTGCTCTGACTTTTGTCCTCACGTTCTTTCAGACGCAGCCAGATGGAATCCGTGGCAGAGGGCCCCGTCCCGGGTGAGGGGGGTCCCGCGAGAAGGTCAGTCACCGTTTGTCTTTGCAGGGGGAGTATAAATGGTGCCTCTGTATTACAGCTATTTTCTTTGTTGTTATTTTTAGGAACTAAAGCCGGATACTAGCGGTCAAGGTAAGTGGGCAAGGTGAGCAGTGAGCGGTGGCAGGCAGCAGTTGTTCTTGCTCCGGTCTCAATTCCCGGTGCAGCTCTTAGGCTCCGTTCTTGTTTGCGTGCTCTAGGCGGTCCGCTCGTATTACGCCGAGACCCCCCTCAGCAACGGGGCCGCAGACCCCCGCTTGGTCACTCTCGTGGGAATTTGGGAAGCAGCGCACGGATCTGTGATGAAGCCTTGATCTTTGACATTTGAAGGTGTCACCCGGGGAGCCTTCAGGAGCGGCCGAGGAGTTGCTGTAAGTCGGGGAGCTAGGGAGGAGGAGCCAGGGTCCACTCGAGTTTCAGCGATGCCACGTCACCTCGTCTCCTCTTCACCCAGGCAGACCCTGCCGCGAGGGCATCGGCCTCCGGGCGCGGCCAGATGAGGCGGACGTTCTTAGGAGAATGGTGAGTAGCAGAATTGTTATTGGTTATTGGCCGCTGTGCAGCTAAGATCCTGCAGTGATGTTTGGTGTTCTTGATTGTAGCTGAGCAAGGGGCCACAGTCGGTGACTCTAGGAAACTGCCAGCGGGCGAGGCGGCCTTCCTCGGCACCGGACGTGGATTCTCGTCCCCGGACGTCCGAGAGATAAGTCGAGGGCCGGGACCCTGAGAGGGGATGGAAGCGAGGCGCTGGGAGGGCTTTTGGAGGCAGCTTTGGAGATGGGGGTGGCCCTTTAGGCCACATAAAGGAAAAGCCTCACAGTGCTGAAGTGCTCAGGGCAGAGCAGTGCCGGTGCACGGTGTGTCACTTGTCTGTCGTGCCTTCTGTGTCTTTTGCCTTAGTCCTTTGAGGGGCTTATCGGAAGCCCGGGCGTCCATCTTTGCATCTCTCATCTCTGTGTTCCTCGGCCCCGTGCCGATTCCTTCTTACCTTTGGCTCGGGAGCCCTGACAGGCCTTGGAGTAGCATCCGGTCAGATGTCTTTTGAGGTCTTGTTCTGGGCTGTTCTCGACAGCTGTGATTTGTGACAATTGTGACGGCAAGGATGCGTTCTAGCAGATTAGGACTTGTAGCGATGCGGAGATCCGTAGAGCATTCTGACGCTAGGATTCTCGGGCATCCTTCTCTGCCTTGCTTGGAATAGGTCATTCAGTTAGCATCTTGTTCCTGCAGGGTTCTCTGCGCCTTAGAGGCTCGCCATCAGTCTCAGCTAGGTCATCTCATTCTGCAGTCTCTGGCTCCCTGAGGGCATTCTTCTCGCTCAGAGCTTTCTCCCCCTGTTGTGTCCCCTTGTTTGTCTTGTTCTGTGTCACGGGTGTCTGGGTATTTGGTCTGGAGCTGCTCTGCCCTGCTGCATAGCCTGGTGTAGGTCTAGAATGGGGCGTGTCCTGGGGCCTGGAAATTTGTAATGTGGGGTGTATTTGGACTCTAGATGGGATCTGTAGATTGATGAAGGCTATCTGGAGCTGTTAAGTTATCCTGCAGTGCTCTGACTTTTGTCCTCACGTTCTTTCAGACGCAGCCAGATGGAATCCGTGGCAGAGGGCCCCGTCCCGGGTGAGGGGGGTCCCCGAGAAGGTCAGTCACCCTTTGTCTTTGCAGGGGGAGTATAAATGGTGCCTCTGTATTACAGCTATTTTCTTTGTTGTTATTTTTAGGAACTAAAGCCGGATACTAGCGGTCAAGGTAAGTGAGCAGTGAGCGGTGGCAGGCAGCAGTTGTTCTTGCTCCGGTCTCAATTCCCGGTGCAGCTCTTAGGCTCCGTTCTTGTTTGCGTGCTCTAGGCGGTCCGCTCGTATTACGCCGAGACCCCCCTCTGCAACGGGGCTGCAGACCCCCGCTTCGTCACTCCCTTCCTCCTCCCCGTATTCCTGTTCTTTGTCCGCGGACCCTCCCCTCCTCTCCCTCCCTCGCAAACCCGACCCCCACTGCCCTGTCCCTATCCCGCTCCTCCGTTTTATTCCTCTTCTCTCCCTCCCCTGTGCACCGTCCCTCTTCCCCGCTCCCGGCCTTTCCCTTGCCCTCCCGCTTTCCTCCACAGCCCGACCTCCCTCCCTACCCTTTCTCATGCCCTGCTAGCCCTCTTCTCTTCCCGTCGCCCCGTTCCTTCTTTCCCCGCAGCCGCGGGGCTGGGGGCGCCGGAGAATAAAGCCCAGAGGGCCGGAGCCCGGCGCCCCTGGGCCCTTGCGGGAGTCCCCGCACGGGGCCGGAGGCTCTCGGCGGATCCCCCCGTGCCGGTCAAACCCCGCCCGGCCCCGCCGGACCTGCGGCTTTGCCGGCATCGCGCTGAGAGCGGCCCCCGCTCTGTGCCGTGCCGTCCGTGCCGCGTCCCCGCCGTCTCTGCCGCTCCCTCTCTCTGCCCCTCGCCCGTGACAGCGAGGCTGGGCAGGAGCTTCGACCCTTCTGGGGGCTGCCCCCTTTTCTTGTTGCGGCAGAGTCCCTTTCGGGGGGAATGTACATGTGGAAAGGGATGGAAGCAAGTGCTGGGCTGCTGTCCAGGGCAGTTAAGACCCGTTCTGTGCCTTCTTTGGGGCCAGGAAAAAGGGGTGAAGACTCGGGGCTCTGGTGTCATTTGGGGCACCCTAAGGTCCCTAGGAGAGGGACGCACGCTGCGGCGGAGGAGCAGGTGGGTGGTGAATGAGGGGGGGTCCTGCCGGGTGCCGTCCCCCCGAGGGACCCAAAGCTGCCCCAAAATGCACAGGGAGGGGGGTGTGTAGAATACTACTAAATCCTGGCAAATGTTTCGTTTTTATAGGTATTGGTAAAAATAGGAAAGTATTGCTAAATTCATTTGGAATGAAAGCCCCATGTATGCGCTGTGAGGATGTAATGTACAATTAATATACGTGTATATATAAATATAAATATAAAATAGAAAAAAATAAAAAATCACAGAAATCGATACAATACCTAATAGATATTCTAGTGTATATGTCTTATTATACCACATTACATGTAATATATTATATATATCTAAATATAGTATGTCAATATACTGTAATATAATATACAAGAGCATGTAAATGTAAATATCAAAAGGATGAATATAGAAATATTCAAATATAGTTTAAAATAAAAGGATTTTTAAAATTTTGTATTTGTTAGTAGGCCGGGTTTTTATTGTAAGAATTAGAAATATAAATAAATTAGAAATCTATGTATAGAAGTATATCATACGTACATTAAAATCTATATAAAAATTAAAATGTAAGTAAATAGAAGTATTAGCAGTATGTATGAAATATAATATATATATTATTTTATCTATCTTGTTATCTTATTATATATATTATATACATTTATAAATATAATCCACCAATAGAAAGTATAAATATGATATAAATATTTAAATATTGTTTAAATAAAGGGCTTTTTTGGTTTTCATTTGGTTCTAGGCAGGGTTTTTATTTAAAAAAATATGAATATACATTTTATTTTGATAGACTTCTAAATATAAAAATATATAATCAATGTATAAAGATAGATATAAAAATATAAAATATAAGTAAAATAAGTAATAGGAAGAGATAGAATATAAATAATGACATATATCAATCTACCTTTAAAATGCAAATTTGAATATAAATGCGAAAAATATATAGATAAATTTACAAACAGTTTAAAAGAAAGTTTGGGGGTTTTTTTTAGGTTTTTACTTGGATAGATGCAGGGATTTTATTTTTAAAAATATAAACCTTTTAGAAATATCAATCTAAATATAGAAATATGTAATCAATATATTAAGACATGCATAAAAATATAAAATAAAATAAACTTTAAGTAATATGAATGAATGTAAGAAATTATAAAATTATCATTATACATCAGTATACATTTTAAATCAAAATGTGAATATAAATATAAAGAATATAAAAATAATATAGATTGAAATATAGCTTAAAAGAAAAGATTTTTTATTTTGGTTCTTATTGGGTTAGAGGCAGTTTTTTTTTTTTTTTTTGTCGGTGTTTTTCGGTTTCGTGCGGGATGTTTAGGGGCATTTATTGCAGAGGATGTTTTGAAGGGGGTCGCGCCTGTTCTTCTTTGCGCGCCTTCCCCGCCTGCAGCCCCAGGGCGGGCGGCAGTGCCGCCGCCTTGTGGCCAGAGTGCAGTAGTGCAGCCCTCGCCCGAGGTCCTCCCGCGGCCGCCACCTTGGGAGTGGGTTGTCGCGGACTCGCTTGACCTTCCCAATATGGCGGCAAAAAAAGGCGGGAAAAAGGAGGACCTCGGTCTGTCTACTGCACTGCCTGCACGGCACCCTGACGCCGGCGCCGCCCCGCGGGATTTTTTTCGCTTTTTCCCGTGTCGTGGCCACGGACTGTGAGCTCAGCGGCTGCGCGGGCGGTCAGGTTTTGAGCGGGCGCCGACAGGCATCGGCAAAAACGCCTCTCCCTTCCGAGGGCCTCACGCGGCCGCCATCTTGAAAGTGTCGCGGCGGCCGGGACACTCTTGACCTTCTCAATATGGCGGATAGAAAAAAAAAAAAAAAAAAAAAAAAAAGCGCGGGAAAATCGTGGTCCGCGTGCTGCACTGCCCGCGCGCCACGCAGGCGCCGCCCCGCCGGGATTTCCCGCGGCCTTGCCAGTACTGCGGACACGGGCTGTTGCCACACTTGCGCCGCGGGCGGGTGGGTTTCAGGCAGCATTTTTCTTTTAAATAAGAGATCGTTAATATTAATATCATAGAGCTAGAATTTGCTTACAGGCAGGGCTTTTATTTTAAAGAACAGAACTATTTTTGCAATATAAATATAGAAATGTATGTTAATATATCTGGATATATAAAAAGATAAAATATAAATAAATAGAAGTCATAGGAAGAAGATATTTAATATAGAATCGAAATAACATCATGCATCAATATACATGATAAATGGGAATGGGAAAAGTATAAATATGAAAGATAGTTCTAGAGAGTTTAAAAGAAAAGGATTTTGGAGGGGTTTTATTGGGTTAGAGGCAGTGTGTTTTAGTTTGTGTGCGGGTGGTTTTGGGCCATTTATTTTTCAGGATTTTTCCAAGGGGATCGCCCCTGTTCTTTTCTGCCTCCCTTCCCTCCGGGCGAGCGGCAGCCCCCGGCTGTGGCCGGCGGCGGTGCTGCCGCCTTGTGGACAGAGAGCGGTACTGCAGCCCCCCCCAGCCAGCGCCCTGCCCCTCGCCGCTGGGTGCCGGCTGAGGGGGGAAGGACGGCTGCCGAGCGTGGGAAGGGCGAGGCGCGGGAGGGAGCGAGCGGCAAGCGGGGCGGTGTCTGTAAATAGAGGGGAGGGGTGAAGGAGATTCGGGAGAGCAAAGGGACCCGATGACCGAGAAGAACGGCAGCGGCGAGGGCGGCCCGGCGGGGCCGCTTTCGGCGGGCGGCGGAGGCGCGGTCGCAGCGCTCACGGGCCGGGGGCGGCGGGCGGGGGGCGAGCGGCGTCGGAACAGGGCTGCACTCCCCTTTCCCGATCCCCGCGCGCGTCCCTCTCTAGACGCTGGAAGCGGCCGCGTGCCGGAAAATGCCGCCGGGGCGGCGCGCAGGCGGCGGAGCGGGGCCCCGGCTTTCCCCGCCCCTCCTGCCGCCATCTTTGGAAGGTCAAGCGAGCCGTCCCCGTCCCGCCGCGTCGCTGTCTCGTCCCGCCGCGTTCCCGCCGCCTCCCCGTGCTTCCCCGCCGTCTCCACTCTGACACGATCCGCCCCCGTCCCGGACCCCCTCCGCTGCAGGGAAATGCAGGAGAACGCGAAAGCATCGGGGCAGAGCAGCCGCTGGAGGTGCCCGAGCCGTCTCCCCCTTGCCCGCAGGGCCGGAGTTGCCCACCGCCGGCAGCTGACAGCTACGCTGACAGCACGGGCGGCTCCGGCACGCTTTGCCTCGCTGTGTTCCGGTGCCGTGCTGCTGCGGGAGGACGGGGCTAGCGCTCCAAAGGCCAGAGCAGAGCGCTGGCGAATGGGAGGCGAGGAAGGCTTGGGCTAAGGATGGATTGAAACCGGGCTGCCTGTAAGTGCGCAGAGAGACCTTTGTCATCCACGCTGCCAAAAGGAGCACCTGGTACACCCTATAGGTGTGCCTTGTGTTTCACGTGTTTTCATTTCCTGTTTGTGTCATCCCAAAAAGCAGGGACGGAGCAAATGGGACTGGTTCCCACTGTTGCTGGGTGAAGGCTTTTTACAGGCTGCTGTATTGATGTCATCTTTTTTTCACCCCAAGTTTGGCTTTTCCCATGCTTTTCCCGTAGCTGCTGCATTGGGTGTCCCCAGGAGGGCTGGGTTCCTCAGCAGGGGTCTTAGGAGTTGCTATGGATTCTGATTTTTCTGAAGCTGTATGGAAGTGTGCTAGCGAATCAGCTCTTTTCTCTCCTGAAAAGCTTTCCATCTATGTCCACCCGTGCGTCTCTGTGTTTTAATCACGTAGCCGGACGCGCTGAGGTTCTTACTTTCTAAGCCAAAAGCTGAAGCAGATGACCGTTTGCTTTGTGTGTGTGAGGAGTGGCATTTGTGCTGGAGAGCTGCGGTTGGGAACAAAAGATGGACTTAATGTGCTCTGGGGACGGGCACGGGAGGAAACGCACAGAAAGGCAAGGCAGTGATGATTGCGGAGGAGAAATGAGAGGTGGTTGCTTCCGATCCGTGGGGACTTTCCTTGGGAGTGATCGATCAGAGAGCGTATGGAAGTAGAGAGCATCTTCTGGCTGCTTCTGTTCTGTAAACTTCTCCCTGGCTTCACAGGTCCGTGCTGGAGAGTGGGAGAAGGGTCCCTGCTGGCTGCCGTGTCCTGGGTGGGCACAGAGCTCTGACCTTGGCCAGATGGGCTGGTGAGTATTGAATCAATCCCTGCCTCCTCGTGAGCAAGTTGTTTGAAGGAGTTTGAGGCAGGGACGGCTTTTAGCCGGCTGCAGTTCGGTTTCTTTCTCACAGGTTTCCGGGTGTTTTGATCCTGACGTCGCCAAAGCCTCAGGTTTGCTGAATTGGGGCTCTTACCTGTGTGACCCGTGAAATGTCCCGGAAGCTGATCGATGTCTTCCTGCTCCCGCTGTGTTCATTTGGGCTGTGCTTCAGGCTTCTCTCCCTGGGCCCTTGCCGTTGCCGTATCTCTTGGATGCCGTGCAGAACGGAATCAGGCAGCCAAGCCTCAGGTTCACCTTCTCCCTCACCCTCTGCGCTGCTCGTGTGGCACAGCAGATCCTGAAGCCAGGTACTGGGACGTGCTGCGTGTGTCACTGCTGGGGTGAAAAACAGAGCCCTGGGGAGTGTCGATCCCCTCACCTGCTCTGTGCTCGTGCGCTCTTGCCTGAGCTTTTCCTCCTGGGCAAGAGAAGGGGAGGGTGGGCAGCAATGGGAATGCGCCTCAGAGCAAAGGCCTTCTGCAGTTGCCGGGCTGTTCTCCCAGCTCGGAGCGCTGCACGCTCACTGACTGCAGCTTCCACGAATTGTCGTCCGTGCTTGTGGATTGGGAGCGCTGTCCTCCTCCACCATGCCAACCTTTTCTCTTTACAGAGGAGCACGTGTACATAAGGGTAAAGAGATTCCTTCTGTCACACCGGTATTTGGACCTGAGGAAGGTACCAGGTTTTCTCCAGCTTTTCTACAGTTTTGATTTTGAGGTAAGAGTCCCATTTTAGGTACCCAGTAATTCTTCAGAAATGTATTAGAAACAGCCGCAAAAATACAATGAAACCTCATTCTCCCACGGGTAGTTAATTAGAAGCGTCTTTCTTATGTTTCATGTAGGAATTCAAAATGTTATTTCTGTGAGGTTTTTGTTGTCTTCTTAATACTAGCGCACAAGGAGTTGTGCTGTGTATGCTCTGTGAGCACAAGAAAAGAATGTTCTGCCCCGGCTAGCTACAATTCCTCTTTGAGTTTAGGCTAGTAACTTTGAGTTCAACTGAAGTATTTTAGAAACAGCAACTTCTAAAATTCCATTTCCACTGCATGTTTGGGCTGCAGACTGACTGTTCCCAATGGATGTTAGCGATTAAATTTGATAGGAATGGAAAATTGAGAAGTCCAGAAGAAGCTGTGGTAATTCCTGAGCTGGCACTCAGAGGGAACCGGGGTTTTGTGCTCTTAGGAGCATGTATCCTTTGGAAATGTCTGAATGTCTGACGGTGGTATTTTTCTTTATGGCTTCCAGTACAAAACAGCACGAGTGGATCCTCAGATTTCTTGGGGAAGGGCTGCGTGACAAACATTGCTGTGAGCTCTATGTCTACCAGAGGATTTTCCGGGTCATTCTTTCCTTTCTCAGCAGTCCTTTGTGTGACCAGGGCTCCCAGGTAAGAATTTAAAAAGAACAGTTCCCAAATACCCCAAACCACAAAAGCTTGTATGGCCTCAAGATCTCAAGTACAAAACAGAAAGGAGCAGCTGATTCTGCCTTGGTCCTCTTGAAAATCTGTTCCTTGTTGGTTTTGTGGATGTGTGGAGGGGGAAATAATTTAGGTTGTGTCTAAACCGGTCCCATCCTTATCCCCCGAAACTGGGACCGGTTCCTGCCATCGTGGAGCCTCACGTGGGTGCCGTGGTTTTGCTCCTGCAGTCGGGGTCTTTTCTTTTTGGGGTCTCTATTCCCCAGCCAGCACGTTTGTCACCTGCACAGTGCTTCGGCAGGAGGGAAACTCGCCTGCCGGGAGCTCTCAGGTTTGGGAGCATCCACCCTGAGGATTTCAGGTATCAAAACCTCGGACAAAAAGAGAAAATTGTCTTGCTACCTGAATACTTCTTGTAAGAGCAGCACCTGTGGTGTGAAGCGTTGAAGGGAGAATGTCTTTCCTTCTCTGGAGTTGCTGAGAACAGGCGGTGTTCATTTTAGCTGGAAGTTGATCGGGTACCAGCCAAATTGCTCATTTTATTTTAGATAATCAGATCTTGGCTGTAAAAGAACAAGTTGCATTTTCTGTTTCAGAGTCCTATTCTGGAGATACGACAGAGTGCTGCTGCCCGTGTCACCTCTAGAGCTGCCCATGAGCCGATAGAGGATCACAGCCTCCTCTCGTGGGTCCTGCACGGCTTAGAGAAAAGGTAACCAGCCAAGTACGGGAGACGTGGGGACAATTTCCTGTCCACGGCTGAAGAATGACGTGGCTGAGGATGAAAGCAAGGGGGACAGACCTGGAGACGGGGGCACCGAGGGCTGCACTGGCAGAACTTGCTGAACGCTGAGGTGTCCCTTGTGTTTTTGAGAAGAGAATCAAGAGGCTTTCAGGTGGTGGTGGGAGGGACGATGGTGGGGGGGCTGTGTGATTTGGGAATCACTTCCTTGACAAAGCAAAAGGACACCTTGTGCTGGTGTCTTTAGCTTTGAAATTTCAAGCAGCCTCAGTTCCCATCCTGTCACAGGACCTGCTGCACAGGAAGTGGCACAGTAATGGATTTGAGCTGTCTAGAACGTTACTTCTCCTCCCCTTGCCTCTCCCTGACAAAAAAAATCTCTTCTGCAAGCACAGAGTGCCCTGACAGGTTCAGGCAAGTGCACCAAAAGTGCCCTAGAATATGGTCCCCCGTAGGAGATGGACCAGCTGCTGGTGAGGATCTGCCTTTCAAATGTGGTTTTCTTTTCTTTTTTTCTTTTTGTTCTGTTTCATTTTGTTTTTCAGGTTTCTGGAGAACCAGGTGATAAATAAAATGATTTCCTTACTCCATCCTTTGTGGCTAATAAATTTAGGAGACAAGAGAGAAAACAGGAATCGATCCCAGATGCTGCTGTTGAGATGGGTATATGATCTACCTGTATATAGATATATGCGTATCTCTGTATATCTGTGTAGTGATAATAATGGGAGTTTTTATGATACGTTGCTTTACTGTCTTATATTTTTAATAAAGTGTGATTTTAAGTTATTAGGTATAACATTTTATTCTGCTTATTGGCTAAAGTAACATTTTCTTGTATTTTATTGGTATCAAGTCATGTTAATCATTAATTGGTAAGAGTTTATAATGAATTATTAAGGTGTGAATATTGTTCATTAAGGTACGTCTTTTTTTTACTGTAGGTATTTTCATGTGTTCGTATGGGTTTTTATGTTAATGATTTTGGGTTTTTGTGTTATGAATATATTAGTATTTTATTAGGGTTTTTTGGTTAGTTTACTTGTTTGGTGTGTAGATCACTCCTGTTAAGTATGTTTATCTATATATGTTTTAAAATGTAAGTTATAAATCTACTTGTTAAGGATTTTTGTAGAGTTCTATGTAAAAATTTAAATCGGTAGGGGAGATAAAAAGCAGTAATTATTAATAAGATGAGTATTTTAGTTTTTAATAATGATTTAAGTTATTCAGCGATGTTTTAATTTTTGAAAATATTATTTAGTTATTTTTTATGTGTGATTGATTAATTTTTTAAAAAAAAATTAGTAATGTTTTTGTAAATTGATTTCTTGTGATTTCATCAATTTATATATTTTTAAAAATGTTTTCTATTTATGATTGTGTGTGAATAATAAAAAATGAACAGTTGTTTTATTTTGTAAGGTAGTATGTTTAAAGATGTTCATATTTGGCAGTAATTTATTTAACGTTATACATGTGTTATTGTTTGATTTGGTTAGTTAATAAGTAAGTTCATTTGATGTGCTTCAAGTGTGAGTTGTAGTTATTTTAGGTGTTAAAAGAGATGTAGAACTAATAGAATTAGGTTGTTAAAAGGTTGTACGATTTTGATCCTGAGAAGTAAATTTGTGTTGGAGTGATTGGGTATTTTTAGGTGGGTGTTCTTTTTTTGGGTTTTTTTTTTGTTTGTTTTTTTTTTTTTTTTTTTTTTTTTTTTTTTTTTTTTTTTTGTGTTTTGTTTTTTTTTTTATATGTATTATTGTTATGTTTGGTCTTAGTGGGTTAATTGTTTTAAATTGTAGGTTTGCTGTTTTGAGGTAACTTCTTTGTGGTTTGGTGTGGTTTGGGGGTTGTTTTGTAACTAAATATTGTACAAGTATTTGTTTGTAATGATTTGAGTAATTTTACTTTTGGTGGTTTACCTGTAATTTGGGGTATGAGTGTATAAATGTTATTTGAAGAGTTTATGTTACGTGTAAGATTTTGATTTGCAATTTAGTGTTTGTAAAGGATAAGGTTAGTTGTGAGGAGGTATACAAACGAGCTACGTAGAAAAGAGATTTTTCGGGTTGGTGACTGATAAACAGAGCGTATTTGGACGTGGGGTTTTAGTGTTACTTGTTTGTTCTGTTTTGGTTGTGGAACTATTTCTTTCGGGGTTGGGTTTTTTTTTTTTTTTTGTGTGTTTTAAATAAGGCTTGACACAGTGAGTAGGACTCTTGTGTGATTTTTTTTTTTTTTTTTTAATTGTGGAAACATAAGTATAACGTGTTCTTTAGGTTATGAAATTGACGGGACTACATTATTGGCTACTTACTAAGTCTTGTAGTTGTGAGTAGGTTTTTGTAACTCTGATTTTGAAATCCAAGAAGAAAAGTGAGGAGACGAAGGAGGTAGAGAAGTTATCTCCTTCTAGGACAGAAAGGGTTTAGCGCAGAAACTGCTGGGTCTAATGTGGCGCGGGGGTTTCCGTGCGCCGGCCGGGCCGGGCGCGGGGCTCGGCGGCAGGAGAGCGGCGAGCTGTGCGCGTGCGCGGGAGGCGCGCTGCCGCGGGGAGCCGAGCGGAGCCGAGCGGAGGTGAATGGAGCCGAGCGGAGCCGAGCGGAGCCGAGCCGAGTCGAGCGGGGCCGAGCGGAGGTGAATGGAGCCGAGCCGAGGCGAATGGAGGCGAACGGAGCGAGCGGCTCCGAGTTGAGCCGAGCCGAGGTGCGCCGAAGAGGCGAATCCAGCCGAGTCTAGCGGAGAACAGCCCGAGTGTAGGCGAGGAGCCGAGCGGGGCCGAACCGAGCCGAGCTCCGCCGAGCGCAGCATCCCGAGCAGGGCGGGCCGCCGGGGCGGGCTCGGGTGGAGTCGGGGCTCTCTGAGGCTCCCCGTCCTGTCCCTCTCTCTACCCCTCCTTCTTCCTCCCCGTATTCCCCTTCTTTCTCTCTTTCCCCCATTTCCCGCTCTCCCCAAAGCCGACCCCTTTCTCTCCCTTTTCGGCCTCCCCTCTCGTCCCCCCCTCCATCCTTCCTTCCTCCTCCCCGTATTCCTGTTCTTTGTCCGCGGACCCTCCCCTCCTCTCCCTCGCAAACCCGACACCCCGCGCCCCCCCCCCCCCCACTCCTTCCTGCTCTGTCCCTATCCCGCTCCTCCGTTTTATTCCTCTTCTCTCCCTCCTCTGTGCACCGTCCCTCTTCCCCGCTCCCGGCCTTTCCCTTGCCCTCCCGCTTTCCTCCACAGCCCGACCTCCCTCCCTACCCTTTCTCATGCCCTGCTAGCCCTCTTCTCTTCCCGTCGCCCCGTTCCTTCTTTCCCCGCAGCCGCGGGGCCGGGGGCGCCGGAGAATAAAGCCCAGAGGGCCGGAGCCCGGCGCCCCTGGGCCCTTGCGGGAGTCCCCGCACGGGGCCGGAGGCTCTCGGCGGATCCCCCCGTGCCGGTCGAACCCCGCCCGGCCCCGCCGGACCTGCGGCTTTGCCGGCATCGCGCTGAGAGCGGCCCCCGCTCTGTGCCGTGCCGTCCGTGCCGCGTCCCCGCCGTCTCTGCCGCTCCCTCTCTCTGCCCCTCGCCCGTGACAGCGAGGCTGGGCAGGAGCTTCGACCCTTCTGGGGGCTGCCCCCCTTTCTTGTTGCGGCAGAGTCCCTTTCGGGGGGAATGTACATGTGGAAAGGGATGGAAGCAAGTGCTGGGCTGCTGTCCAGGGCAGTTAAGACTCGTTCTGTGCCTTCTTTGGGGGCCAGGAAAAAGGGGTGAAGACTCGGGGCTCTGGTGTCATTTGGGGCACCCTAAGGTCCCTAGGAGAGGGAGGCACGCTGCGGCGGAGGAGCAGGTGGGTGGTGAATGAGGGGGGGTCATGCCGGGTGCCGTCCCCCCGAGGGACCCAAAGCTGCCCCAAAATGCACAGGAAGGGGGGTGTGTAGAATACTACTAAATCCTGGCAAATGTTTCGTTTTTATAGGTATTGGTAAAAATAGGAAAGTATTGCTAAATTCATTTGGAAAGAAACCCTCTCTCTATCCACTCATTTGTATCCAGGAATGTAGGAAACTCTGACTGGGCATGGGTAGTAGTTTTGAAAATAATGCCATAACGTTTTGATCTAGGAATGAACCAAGCAAGTGCCCTGAAACCATCAGAACAGCTGCAGGGGCTGAAGGGAATAGAAAGGGCGCTCTGGCACCTTTTGCCTCCATTCTCTGCCAGTCCCCAAAACGTGTCGCAGTCCCGTAAGAGGCGTTTGTCATCCAGACTGCCAAAATGAAGACCTGTAAAATCCTAGCTCTGCCTTTTGTTTAACGTGTTTTTACTTCATATTTATGTCATCACAGAAAGCAAGGAAAGGAGAAATGTGACTGGTTCCCACTATTGCTGTGTGCAGGCATTTTGAAAGGCTGGTGTACTTATGTTCTCTTTTTCCACTCCAAGCTTGACTTTTCCCCTCCTTTTTCGAGGTCTGCTGCTTTGGGTGTCCCAAGGAGGGCTGGGTTCCTCAGCAGGGGTCTTAGGAGCTGGTGCTGATTCTGCTTTTTCTGAAGGTGTATCAAAGTGTGCTTCCAAAATGACTATTTTCTCCACTGGAAAGCTTTCCCTCAATGACCATCAATGCATGTGCGTGTTTTAATCGTCTAATCAGACGGACTAAGAAAAGCCAACACCCCTAGTGGATTTCTGCTTGGTGTGTGTCTGTGAGAAGTGGGCTGTGTGCTGGACAGGGAGAGGCGCTGGCAACAGCGCCAGGTGTGAGCTGTGAGGATGATGAGGGGTCAGAGCAGCCCCAGGTGTGAGCTGTGAGGATGATGAGGGCTCAGAGCAGCCCCAGGTGTGAGCTGTGAGGATGATGAGGGGGCGGCTCCTGCCGGCGGCTGTTTTAGGGGGTTTGCCTCAGCTCACTCTTGCATGGAGCTGTTGGAGAAGAGGAGTTTGGGGGGGGGCTCCCGGCGTTGTCTCATGGAAGGACGGTGAGAGCTTCAGACAGGGTCTGGGGGATCGCTTGGATACCTGGAGCATTGCTCAAAGGAGGTGCCGAGGGACAAACCTTTGTGCCGGGAAACAGCAGCCAAACAGGTGAGACGGTGTGCCTTTGTAGCGGGGACTTTTCTCCTTTCCCTTTTAAATTTCGTTTTGCCAATCCCTCCCCATTGCTCCCCGAAAAAAAAAAAAAAACCCACCAAAAAACGCCAAAACCAAAAAAAACAAAACAAAAAAAAACAAAAAAAAAAACCAACCCAAACAAACTAGGGTTTATTAAGACAAAAGAAATTCAAAATGAGGGAAGCAACTTCTCTTCCATTATTGCCTGTGTTTGAACTGGGTGGGATTCCCGTGCACTCGTGGTTTTGAGGGTCTTGATTGAAGGAAAACATGCCTTTTCCAGGGTGTTAGGGGTATCCCGGGGTGGCAGCGAATCCCTGTGTTCTATTTCAAATAGAAGGGGAAAAATATTGTTGTTGTATGCTGGGTTTTGACTTGAGGGTAGCCCCCCCCCCCCATTTTCATCATCCTGAGGTTTAAATGGAGGGGGTAGTTGGTAGGGGACCTGTTGTCCGTCCTTGTAAAGGGTTTGGATTGCGGTAAAAATCCCCCTTTTACCATCATTTGAGGAAAGTCCTTTCTTTTCTGCTCTTATAGGGGCTGAAACTGAAGGGGAGAACACATTTATTTGCCCTTGTTGAAGTGAGGCGAGCACCTGAGTGTGGAGTAAGTTCCGGGGGTTGAATTGAAGGAAGCTGCAGCTCTCGCAGCGTTTGAAGGGTTGGAATCGGACTGTGCCGCTGCATTGGAGGGCGCTTCTTGTGCCCCTGGCCCGGCAGCCAAGGCTGTGGCGCGGGAGCTGCTGGCGTTGCCTGGGGAGCTGCCGAGGTGGAAGGGGACTTGGGCGCGGCCGGGCTGGCGCGGGACTGCCGGAGCCGCGCCGGAGCGAGGCGTGCGGAGCCGAGGGGAGCTTTGCCGGGCCGGCGGGCGGGAGAGGCGGCGCGGGCGCTGCGCCGGTGCCGGCCGGTGCCGGCCGCTCCGGGCGCGGGGCTCGGGCGCGGCCGGGGCCCCCTGCAGCCCTCAGGAGCCGCCGGAGGAGCCGCTTTCTTACCGGAAGCTGCGTTCCGCCCGGTGCCGGGAGCGCGGCTTTTAATTTTCCAAAGTTCCTTGATGTTGTGACTTTGAGGTGGTTTTTAGGAATTGATTGTATCGTTTTATTTTGTTCGTAATTGATGTATGATAACGGACATGGTGTACTTCTTGAATGTTATGGTTCCTGTTTCAGGTGCTGATGGCAAGGGTTTTTTGGGATTGAGTTTTGTTGAATATTTTTTGTTGTGGAATTTGCTAGTTTTTTTTGTTTTCATTTTTTTTTTTACTATGTAGTAATATTTTTATGCTATAAAAATATAATTAAAACAGTAAAATTTTAAGAGGATCTGTTGTTTAAGGTCTACAAAAGTCTATATGGGTCATACCATGAAGTAGAGGGTAGGTTTATAATTCTGCTGGAGTGGGTTTTTTAAGTGTGAGTATGTAGTGTTCGTTGTGATGGGTTTTAGGTACTGTCCTGTAGTTAAACAGTGAGGTATTTATAATATTGGAAATTGCATTATTATTTATAGTATAATAGAGGTTTTATTCATTTAGTTTGTTTACCTGTCGTGTATGTTTTGTTTGTTGTTGCAGAGAATCTGTGAAATACTGATTATGGTAACAGGTTTCTTTGGTGTTCTTGATTGTAGCTGAGCAAGGGGCCACAGTCGGTGACTCTAGGAAACTGCCAGCGGGCGAGGCGGCCTTCCTCGGCACCGGACGTGGATTCTCGTCCCCGGACGTCCGAGAGATAAGTCGAGGGCCGGGACCCTGAGAGGGGATGGAAGCGAGGCGCTGGGAGGGCTTTTGGAGGCAGCTTTGGAGATGGGGGTGGCCCTTTAGGCCACATAAAGGAAAAGCCTCACAGTGCTGAAGTGCTCAGGGCAGAGCAGTGCCGGTGCACGGTGTGTCACTTGTCTGTCGTGCCTTCTGTGTCTTTTGCCTTAGTCCTTTGAGGGGCTTATCGGAAGCCCGGGCGTCCATCTTTGCATCTCTCATCTCTGTGTTCCTCGGCCCCGTGCCGATTCCTTCTTACCTTTGGCTCGGGAGCCCGGACAGGCCTTGGAGTAGCATCCGGTCAGATGTCTTTTGAGGTCTTGTTCTGGGCTGTTCTCGACAGCTGTGATTTGTGACAATTGTGACGGCAAGGATGCGTTCTAGCAGATTAGGACTCGTAGCGATGCGGAGATCCGTAGAGCATTCTGACGCTAGGATTCTCGGGCATCCTTCTCTGCCTTGCTTGGAATAGGTCATTCAGTTAGCATCTTGTTCCTGCAGGGTTCTCTGAGCCTTAGAGGCTCGCCATCAGTCTCAGCTAGGTCATCTCATTCTGCAGTCTCTGGCTCCCTGAGGGCATTCTTCTCGCTCAGAGCTTTCTCCCCCTGTTGTGTCCCCTTGTTTGTCTTGTTCTGTGTCACGGGTGTCTGGGTATTTGGTCTGGAGCTGCTCTGCCCTGCTGCATAGCCTGGTGTAGGTCTAGAATGGGGCGTGTCCTGGGGCCTGGAAATTTGTAATGTGGGGTGTATTTGGACTCTAGATGGGATCTGTAGATTGATGAAGGCTATCTGGAGCTGTTAAGTTATCCTGCAGTGCTCTGACTTTTGTCCTCACGTTCTTTCAGACGCAGCCAGATGGAATCCGTGGCAGAGGGCCCCGTCCCGGGTGAGGGGGGTCCCCCGAGAAGGTCAGTCACCGTTTGTCTTTGCAGGGGGAGTATAAATGGTGCCTCTGTATTACAGCTATTTTCTTTGTTGTTATTTTTAGGAACTAAAGCCAGATACTAGCGGTCAAGGTAAGTGGGCAAGGTGAGCAGTGAGCGGTGGCAGGCAGCAGTTGTTCTTGCTCCGGTCTCAATTCCCGGTGCAGCTCTTAGGCTCCGTTCTTGTTTGCGTGCTCTAGGCGGTCCGCTCGTATTACGCCGAGACCCCCCTCAGCAACGGGGCCGCAGACCCCCGCTTGGTCACTCTCGTGGGAATTTGGGAAGCAGCGCACGGATCTGTGATGAAGCCTTGATCTTTGACATTTGAAGGTGTCACCCGGGGAGCCTTCAGGAGCGGCCGAGGAGTTGCTGTAAGTCGGGGAGCTAGGGAGGAGGAGCCAGGGTCCACTCGAGTTTCAGCGATGCCACGTCACCTCGTCTCCTCTTCACCCAGGCAGACCCTGCCGCGAGGGCATCGGCCTCCGGGCGCGGCCAGATGAGGCGGACGTTCTTAGGAGAATGGTGAGTAGCAGAATTGTTATTGGTTATTGGCCGCTGTGCAGCTAAGATCCTGCAGTGATGTTTGGTGTTCTTGATTGTAGCTGAGCAAGGGGCCACAGTCGGTGACTCTAGGAAACTGCCAGCGGGCGAGGCGGCCTTCCTCGGCACCGGACGTGGATTCTCGTCCCCGGACGTCCGAGAGATAAGTCGAGGGCCGGGACCCTGAGAGGGGATGGAAGCGAGGCGCTGGGAGGGCTTTTGGAGGCAGCTTTGGAGATGGGGGTGGCCCTTTAGGCCACATAAAGGAAAAGCCTCACAGTGCTGAAGTGCTCAGGGCAGAGCAGTGCCGGTGCACGGTGTGTCACTTGTCTGTCGTGCCTTCTGTGTCTTTTGCCTTAGTCCTTTGAGGGGCTTATCGGAAGCCCGGGCGTCCATCTTTGCATCTCTCATCTCTGTGTTCCTCGGCCCCGTGCCGATTCCTTCTTACCTTTGGCTCGGGAGCCCTGACAGGCCTTGGAGTAGCATCCGGTCAGATGTCTTTTGAGGTCTTGTTCTGGGCTGTTCTCGACAGCTGTGATTTGTGACAATTGTGACGGCAAGGATGCGTTCTAGCAGATTAGGACTCGTAGCGATGCGGAGATCCGTAGAGCATTCTGACGCTAGGATTCTCGGGCATCCTTCTCTGCCTTGCTTGGAATAGGTCATTCAGTTAGCATCTTGTTCCTGCAGGGTTCTCTGAGCCTTAGAGGCTCGCCATCAGTCTCAGCTAGGTCATCTCATTCTGCAGTCTCTGGCTCCCTGAGGGCATTCTTCTCGCTCAGAGCTTTCTCCCCCTGTTGTGTCCCCTTGTTTGTCTTGTTCTGTGTCACGGGTGTCTGGGTATTTGGTCTGGAGCTGCTCTGCCCTGCTGCATAGCCTGGTGTAGGTCTAGAATGGGGCGTGTCCTGGGGCCTGGAAATTTGTAATGTGGGGTGTATTTGGACTCTAGATGGGATCTGTAGATTGATGAAGGCTATCTGGAGCTGTTAAGTTATCCTGCAGTGCTCTGACTTTTGTCCTCACGTTCTTTCAGACGCAGCCAGATGGAATCCGTGGCAGAGGGCCCCGTCCCGTGTGAGGGGGGTCCCCCGAGAAGGTCAGTCACCCTTTGTCTTTGCAGGGGGAGTATAAATGGTGCCTCTGTATTACAGCTATTTTCTTTGTTGTTATTTTTAGGAACTAAAGCCGGATACTAGCGGTCAAGGTAAGTGAGCAGTGAGCGGTGGCAGGCAGCAGTTGTTCTTGCTCCGGTCTCAATTCCCGGTGCAGCTCTTAGGCTCCGTTCTTGTTTGCGTGCTCTAGGCGGTCCGCTCGTATTACGCCGAGACCCCCCTCAGCAACGGGGCCGCAGACCCCCGCTTGGTCACTCTCGTGGGAATTTGGGAAGCAGCGCACGGATCTGTGATGAAGCCTTGATCTTTGACATTTGAAGGTGTCACCCGGGGAGCCTTCAGGAGCGGCCGAGGAGTTGCTGTAAGTCGGGGAGCTAGGGAGGAGGAGCCAGGGTCCACTCGAGTTTCAGCGATGCCACGTCACCTCGTCTCCTCTTCACCCAGGCAGACCCTGCCGCGAGGGCATCGGCCTCCGGGCGCGGCCAGATGAGGCGGACGTTCTTAGGAGAATGGTGAGTAGCAGAATTGTTATTGGTTATTGGCCGCTGTGCAGCTAAGATCCTGCAGTGATGTTTGGTGTTCTTGATTGTAGCTGAGCAAGGGGCCACAGTCGGTGACTCTAGGAAACTGCCAGCGGGCGAGGCGGCCTTCCTCGGCACCGGACGTGGATTCTCGTCCCCGGACGTCCGAGAGATAAGTCGAGGGCCGGGACCCTGAGAGGGGATGGAAGCGAGGCGCTGGGAGGGCTTTTGGAGGCAGCTTTGGAGATGGGGGTGGCCCTTTAGGCCACATAAAGGAAAAGCCTCACAGTGCTGAAGTGCTCAGGGCAGAGCAGTGCCGGTGCACGGTGTGTCACTTGTCTGTCGTGCCTTCTGTGTCTTTTGCCTTAGTCCTTTGAGGGGCTTATCGGAAGCCCGGGCGTCCATCTTTGCATCTCTCATCTCTGTGTTCCTCGGCCCCGTGCCGATTCCTTCTTACCTTTGGCTCGGGAGCCCTGACAGGCCTTGGAGTAGCATCCGGTCAGATGTCTTTTGAGGTCTTGTTCTGGGCTGTTCTCGACAGCTGTGATTTGTGACAATTGTGACGGCAAGGATGCGTTCTAGCAGATTAGGACTCGTAGCGATGCGGAGATCCGTAGAGCATTCTGACGCTAGGATTCTCGGGCATCCTTCTCTGCCTTGCTTGGAATAGGTCATTCAGTTAGCATCTTGTTCCTGCAGGGTTCTCTGAGCCTTAGAGGCTCGCCATCAGTCTCAGCTAGGTCATCTCATTCTGCAGTCTCTGGCTCCCTGAGGGCATTCTTCTCGCTCAGAGCTTTCTCCCCCTGTTGTGTCCCCTTGTTTGTCTTGTTCTGTGTCACGGGTGTCTGGGTATTTGGTCTGGAGCTGCTCTGCCCTGCTGCATAGCCTGGTGTAGGTCTAGAATGGGGCGTGTCCTGGGGCCTGGAAATTTGTAATGTGGGGTGTATTTGGACTCTAGATGGGATCTGTAGATTGATGAAGGCTATCTGGAGCTGTTAAGTTATCCTGCAGTGCTCTGACTTTTGTCCTCACGTTCTTTCAGACGCAGCCAGATGGAATCCGTGGCAGAGGGCCCCGTCCCGGGTGAGGGGGGTCCCCGAGAAGGTCAGTCACCGTTTGTCTTTGCAGGGGGAGTATAAATGGTGCCTCTGTATTACAGCTATTTTCTTTGTTGTTATTTTTAGGAACTAAAGCCGGATACTAGCGGTCAAGGTAAGTGGGCAAGGTGAGCAGTGAGCGGTGGCAGGCAGCAGTTGTTCTTGCTCCGGTCTCAATTCCCGGTGCAGCTCTTAGGCTCCGTTCTTGTTTGCGTGCTCTAGGCGGTCCGCTCGTATTACGCCGAGACCCCCCTCAGCAACGGGGCCGCAGACCCCCGCTTGGTCACTCTCGTGGGAATTTGGGAAGCAGCGCACGGATCTGTGATGAAGCCTTGATCTTTGACATTTGAAGGTGTCACCCGGGGAGCCTTCAGGAGCGGCCGAGGAGTTGCTGTAAGTCGGGGAGCTAGGGAGGAGGAGCCAGGGTCCACTCGAGTTTCAGCGATGCCACGTCACCTCGTCTCCTCTTCACCCAGGCAGACCCTGCCGCGAGGGCATCGGCCTCCGGGCGCGGCCAGATGAGGCGGACGTTCTTAGGAGAATGGTGAGTAGCAGAATTGTTATTGGTTATTGGCCGCTGTGCAGCTAAGATCCTGCAGTGATGTTTGGTGTTCTTGATTGTAGCTGAGCAAGGGGCCACAGTCGGTGACTCTAGGAAACTGCCAGCGGGCGAGGCGGCCTTCCTCGGCACCGGACGTGGATTCTCGTCCCCGGACGTCCGAGAGATAAGTCGAGGGCCGGGACCCTGAGAGGGGATGGAAGCGAGGCGCTGGGAGGGCTTTTGGAGGCAGCTTTGGAGATGGGGGTGGCCCTTTAGGCCACATAAAGGAAAAGCCTCACAGTGCTGAAGTGCTCAGGGCAGAGCAGTGCCGGTGCACGGTGTGTCACTTGTCTGTCGTGCCTTCTGTGTCTTTTGCCTTAGTCCTTTGAGGGGCTTATCGGAAGCCCGGGCGTCCATCTTTGCATCTCTCATCTCTGTGTTCCTCGGCCCCGTGCCGATTCCTTCTTACCTTTGGCTCGGGAGCCCTGACAGGCCTTGGAGTAGCATCCGGTCAGATGTCTTTTGAGGTCTTGTTCTGGGCTGTTCTCGACAGCTGTGATTTGTGACAATTGTGACGGCAAGGATGCGTTCTAGCAGATTAGGACTCGTAGCGATGCGGAGATCCGTAGAGCATTCTGACGCTAGGATTCTCGGGCATCCTTCTCTGCCTTGCTTGGAATAGGTCATTCAGTTAGCATCTTGTTCCTGCAGGGTTCTCTGAGCCTTAGAGGCTCGCCATCAGTCTCAGCTAGGTCATCTCATTCTGCAGTCTCTGGCTCCCTGAGGGCATTCTTCTCGCTCAGAGCTTTCTCCCCCTGTTGTGTCCCCTTGTTTGTCTTGTTCTGTGTCACGGGTGTCTGGGTATTTGGCGTGGAGCTGCTCTGCCCTGCTGCATAGCCTGGTGTAGGTCTAGAATGGGGCGTGTCCTGGGGCCTGGAAATTTGTAATGTGGGGTGTATTTGGACTCTAGATGGGATCTGTAGATTGATGAAGGCTATCTGGAGCTGTTAAGTTATCCTGCAGTGCTCTGACTTTTGTCCTCACGTTCTTTCAGACGCAGCCAGATGGAATCCGTGGCAGAGGGCCCCGTCCCGTGTGAGGGGGGTCCCCCGAGAAGGTCAGTCACCGTTTGTCTTTGCAGGGGGAGTATAAATGGTGCCTCTGTATTACAGCTATTTTCTTTGTTGTTATTTTTAGGAACTAAAGCCGGATACTAGCGGTCAAGGTAAGTGAGCAGTGAGCGGTGGCAGGCAGCAGTTGTTCTTGCTCCGGTCTCAATTCCCGGTGCAGCTCTTAGGCTCCGTTCTTGTTTGCGTGCTCTAGGCGGTCCGCTCGTATTACGCCGAGACCCCCCTCAGCAACGGGGCCGCAGACCCCCGCTTGGTCACTCTCGTGGGAATTTGGGAAGCAGCGCACGGATCTGTGATGAAGCCTTGATCTTTGACATTTGAAGGTGTCACCCGGGGAGCCTTCAGGAGCGGCCGAGGAGTTGCTGTAAGTCGGGGAGCTAGGGAGGAGGAGCCAGGGTCCACTCGAGTTTCAGCGATGCCACGTCACCTCGTCTCCTCTTCACCCAGGCAGACCCTGCCGCGAGGGCATCGGCCTCCGGGCGCGGCCAGATGAGGCGGACGTTCTTAGGAGAATGGTGAGTAGCAGAATTGTTATTGGTTATTGGCCGCTGTGCAGCTAAGATCCTGCAGTGATGTTTGGTGTTCTTGATTGTAGCTGAGCAAGGGGCCACAGTCGGTGACTCTAGGAAACTGCCAGCGGGCGAGGCGGCCTTCCTCGGCACCGGACGTGGATTCTCGTCCCCGGACGTCCGAGAGATAAGTCGAGGGCCGGGACCCTGAGAGGGGATGGAAGCGAGGCGCTGGGAGGGCTTTTGGAGGCAGCTTTGGAGATGGGGGTGGCCCTTTAGGCCACATAAAGGAAAAGCCTCACAGTGCTGAAGTGCTCAGGGCAGAGCAGTGCCGGTGCACGGTGTGTCACTTGTCTGTCGTGCCTTCTGTGTCTTTTGCCTTAGTCCTTTGAGGGGCTTATCGGAAGCCCGGGCGTCCATCTTTGCATCTCTCATCTCTGTGTTCCTCGGCCCCGTGCCGATTCCTTCTTACCTTTGGCTCGGGAGCCCGGACAGGCCTTGGAGTAGCATCCGGTCAGATGTCTTTTGAGGTCTTGTTCTGGGCTGTTCTCGACAGCTGTGATTTGTGACAATTGTGACGGCAAGGATGCGTTCTAGCAGATTAGGACTCGTAGCGATGCGGAGATCCGTAGAGCATTCTGACGCTAGGATTCTCGGGCATCCTTCTCTGCCTTGCTTGGAATAGGTCATTCAGTTAGCATCTTGTTCCTGCAGGGTTCTCTGCGCCTTAGAGGCTCGCCATCAGTCTCAGCTAGGTCATCTCATTCTGCAGTCTCTGGCTCCCTGAGGGCATTCTTCTCGCTCAGAGCTTTCTCCCCCTGTTGTGTCCCCTTGTTTGTCTTGTTCTGTGTCACGGGTGTCTGGGTATTTGGTCTGGAGCTGCTCTGCCCTGCTGCATAGCCTGGTGTAGGTCTAGAATGGGGCGTGTCCTGGGGCCTGGAAATTTGTAATGTGGGGTGTATTTGGACTCTAGATGGGATCTGTAGATTGATGAAGGCTATCTGGAGCTGTTAAGTTATCCTGCAGTGCTCTGACTTTTGTCCTCACGTTCTTTCAGACGCAGCCAGATGGAATCCGTGGCAGAGGGCCCCGTCCCGTGTGAGGGGGGTCCCGCGAGAAGGTCAGTCACCCTTTGTCTTTGCAGGGGGAGTATAAATGGTGCCTCTGTATTACAGCTATTTTCTTTGTTGTTATTTTTAGGAACTAAAGCCAGATACTAGCGGTCAAGGTAAGTGGGCAAGGTGAGCAGTGAGCGGTGGCAGGCAGCAGTTGTTCTTGCTCCGGTCTCAATTCCCGGTGCAGCTCTTAGGCTCCGTTCTTGTTTGCGTGCTCTAGGCGGTCCGCTCGTATTACGCCGAGACCCCCCTCAGCAACGGGGCCGCAGACCCCCGCTTGGTCACTCTCGTGGGAATTTGGGAAGCAGCGCACGGATCTGTGATGAAGCCTTGATCTTTGACATTTGAAGGTGTCACCCGGGGAGCCTTCAGGAGCGGCCGAGGAGTTGCTGTAAGTCGGGGAGCTAGGGAGGAGGAGCCAGGGTCCACTCGAGTTTCAGCGATGCCACGTCACCTCGTCTCCTCTTCACCCAGGCAGACCCTGCCGCGAGGGCATCGGCCTCCGGGCGCGGCCAGATGAGGCGGACGTTCTTAGGAGAATGGTGAGTAGCAGAATTGTTATTGGTTATTGGCCGCTGTGCAGCTAAGATCCTGCAGTGATGTTTGGTGTTCTTGATTGTAGCTGAGCAAGGGGCCACAGTCGGTGACTCTAGGAAACTGCCAGCGGGCGAGGCGGCCTTCCTCGGCACCGGACGTGGATTCTCGTCCCCGGACGTCCGAGAGATAAGTCGAGGGCCGGGACCCTGAGAGGGGATGGAAGCGAGGCGCTGGGAGGGCTTTTGGAGGCAGCTTTGGAGATGGGGGTGGCCCTTTAGGCCACATAAAGGAAAAGCCTCACAGTGCTGAAGTGCTCAGGGCAGAGCAGTGCCGGTGCACGGTGTGTCACTTGTCTGTCGTGCCTTCTGTGTCTTTTGCCTTAGTCCTTTGAGGGGCTTATCGGAAGCCCGGGCGTCCATCTTTGCATCTCTCATCTCTGTGTTCCTCGGCCCCGTGCCGATTCCTTCTTACCTTTGGCTCGGGAGCCCTGACAGGCCTTGGAGTAGCATCCGGTCAGATGTCTTTTGAGGTCTTGTTCTGGGCTGTTCTCGACAGCTGTGATTTGTGACAATTGTGACGGCAAGGATGCGTTCTAGCAGATTAGGACTCGTAGCGATGCGGAGATCCGTAGAGCATTCTGACGCTAGGATTCTCGGGCATCCTTCTCTGCCTTGCTTGGAATAGGTCATTCAGTTAGCATCTTGTTCCTGCAGGGTTCTCTGAGCCTTAGAGGCTCGCCATCAGTCTCAGCTAGGTCATCTCATTCTGCAGTCTCTGGCTCCCTGAGGGCATTCTTCTCGCTCAGAGCTTTCTCCCCCTGTTGTGTCCCCTTGTTTGTCTTGTTCTGTGTCACGGGTGTCTGGGTATTTGGTCTGGAGCTGCTCTGCCCTGCTGCATAGCCTGGTGTAGGTCTAGAATGGGGCGTGTCCTGGGGCCTGGAAATTTGTAATGTGGGGTGTATTTGGACTCTAGATGGGATCTGTAGATTGATGAAGGCTATCTGGAGCTGTTAAGTTATCCTGCAGTGCTCTGACTTTTGTCCTCACGTTCTTTCAGACGCAGCCAGATGGAATCCGTGGCAGAGGGCCCCGTCCCGTGTGAGGGGGGTCCCCCGAGAAGGTCAGTCACCGTTTGTCTTTGCAGGGGGAGTATAAATGGTGCCTCTGTATTACAGCTATTTTCTTTGTTGTTATTTTTAGGAACTAAAGCCGGATACTAGCGGTCAAGGTAAGTGAGCAGTGAGCGGTGGCAGGCAGCAGTTGTTCTTGCTCCGGTCTCAATTCCCGGTGCAGCTCTTAGGCTCCGTTCTTGTTTGCGTGCTCTAGGCGGTCCGCTCGTATTACGCCGAGACCCCCCTCAGCAACGGGGCCGCAGACCCCCGCTTGGTCACTCTCGTGGGAATTTGGGAAGCAGCGCACGGATCTGTGATGAAGCCTTGATCTTTGACATTTGAAGGTGTCACCCGGGGAGCCTTCAGGAGCGGCCGAGGAGTTGCTGTAAGTCGGGGAGCTAGGGAGGAGGAGCCAGGGTCCACTCGAGTTTCAGCGATGCCACGTCACCTCGTCTCCTCTTCACCCAGGCAGACCCTGCCGCGAGGGCATCGGCCTCCGGGCGCGGCCAGATGAGGCGGACGTTCTTAGGAGAATGGTGAGTAGCAGAATTGTTATTGGTTATTGGCCGCTGTGCAGCTAAGATCCTGCAGTGATGTTTGGTGTTCTTGATTGTAGCTGAGCAAGGGGCCACAGTCGGTGACTCTAGGAAACTGCCAGCGGGCGAGGCGGCCTTCCTCGGCACCGGACGTGGATTCTCGTCCCCGGACGTCCGAGAGATAAGTCGAGGGCCGGGACCCTGAGAGGGGATGGAAGCGAGGCGCTGGGAGGGCTTTTGGAGGCAGCTTTGGAGATGGGGGTGGCCCTTTAGGCCACATAAAGGAAAAGCCTCACAGTGCTGAAGTGCTCAGGGCAGAGCAGTGCCGGTGCACGGTGTGTCACTTGTCTGTCGTGCCTTCTGTGTCTTTTGCCTTAGTCCTTTGAGGGGCTTATCGGAAGCCCGGGCGTCCATCTTTGCATCTCTCATCTCTGTGTTCCTCGGCCCCGTGCCGATTCCTTCTTACCTTTGGCTCGGGAGCCCGGACAGGCCTTGGAGTAGCATCCGGTCAGATGTCTTTTGAGGTCTTGTTCTGGGCTGTTCTCGACAGCTGTGATTTGTGACAATTGTGACGGCAAGGATGCGTTCTAGCAGATTAGGACTCGTAGCGATGCGGAGATCCGTAGAGCATTCTGACGCTAGGATTCTCGGGCATCCTTCTCTGCCTTGCTTGGAATAGGTCATTCAGTTAGCATCTTGTTCCTGCAGGGTTCTCTGCGCCTTAGAGGCTCGCCATCAGTCTCAGCTAGGTCATCTCATTCTGCAGTCTCTGGCTCCCTGAGGGCATTCTTCTCGCTCAGAGCTTTCTCCCCCTGTTGTGTCCCCTTGTTTGTCTTGTTCTGTGTCACGGGTGTCTGGGTATTTGGTCTGGAGCTGCTCTGCCCTGCTGCATAGCCTGGTGTAGGTCTAGAATGGGGCGTGTCCTGGGGCCTGGAAATTTGTAATGTGGGGTGTATTTGGACTCTAGATGGGATCTGTAGATTGATGAAGGCTATCTGGAGCTGTTAAGTTATCCTGCAGTGCTCTGACTTTTGTCCTCACGTTCTTTCAGACGCAGCCAGATGGAATCCGTGGCAGAGGGCCCCGTCCCGTGTGAGGGGGGTCCCCCGAGAAGGTCAGTCACCGTTTGTCTTTGCAGGGGGAGTATAAATGGTGCCTCTGTATTACAGCTATTTTCTTTGTTGTTATTTTTAGGAACTAAAGCCAGATACTAGCGGTCAAGGTAAGTGGGCAAGGTGAGCAGTGAGCGGTGGCAGGCAGCAGTTGTTCTTGCTCCGGTCTCAATTCCCGGTGCAGCTCTTAGGCTCCGTTCTTGTTTGCGTGCTCTAGGCGGTCCGCTCGTATTACGCCGAGACCCCCCTCAGCAACGGGGCCGCAGACCCCCGCTTGGTCACTCTCGTGGGAATTTGGGAAGCAGCGCACGGATCTGTGATGAAGCCTTGATCTTTGACATTTGAAGGTGTCACCCGGGGAGCCTTCAGGAGCGGCCGAGGAGTTGCTGTAAGTCGGGGAGCTAGGGAGGAGGAGCCAGGGTCCACTCGAGTTTCAGCGATGCCACGTCACCTCGTCTCCTCTTCACCCAGGCAGACCCTGCCGCGAGGGCATCGGCCTCCGGGCGCGGCCAGATGAGGCGGACGTTCTTAGGAGAATGGTGAGTAGCAGAATTGTTATTGGTTATTGGCCGCTGTGCAGCTAAGATCCTGCAGTGATGTTTGGTGTTCTTGATTGTAGCTGAGCAAGGGGCCACAGTCGGTGACTCTAGGAAACTGCCAGCGGGCGAGGCGGCCTTCCTCGGCACCGGACGTGGATTCTCGTCCCCGGACGTCCGAGAGATAAGTCGAGGGCCGGGACCCTGAGAGGGGATGGAAGCGAGGCGCTGGGAGGGCTTTTGGAGGCAGCTTTGGAGATGGGGGTGGCCCTTTAGGCCACATAAAGGAAAAGCCTCACAGTGCTGAAGTGCTCAGGGCAGAGCAGTGCCGGTGCACGGTGTGTCACTTGTCTGTCGTGCCTTCTGTGTCTTTTGCCTTAGTCCTTTGAGGGGCTTATCGGAAGCCCGGGCGTCCATCTTTGCATCTCTCATCTCTGTGTTCCTCGGCCCCGTGCCGATTCCTTCTTACCTTTGGCTCGGGAGCCCTGACAGGCCTTGGAGTAGCATCCGGTCAGATGTCTTTTGAGGTCTTGTTCTGGGCTGTTCTCGACAGCTGTGATTTGTGACAATTGTGACGGCAAGGATGCGTTCTAGCAGATTAGGACTCGTAGCGATGCGGAGATCCGTAGAGCATTCTGACGCTAGGATTCTCGGGCATCCTTCTCTGCCTTGCTTGGAATAGGTCATTCAGTTAGCATCTTGTTCCTGCAGGGTTCTCTGAGCCTTAGAGGCTCGCCATCAGTCTCAGCTAGGTCATCTCATTCTGCAGTCTCTGGCTCCCTGAGGGCATTCTTCTCGCTCAGAGCTTTCTCCCCCTGTTGTGTCCCCTTGTTTGTCTTGTTCTGTGTCACGGGTGTCTGGGTATTTGGTCTGGAGCTGCTCTGCCCTGCTGCATAGCCTGGTGTAGGTCTAGAATGGGGCGTGTCCTGGGGCCTGGAAATTTGTAATGTGGGGTGTATTTGGACTCTAGATGGGATCTGTAGATTGATGAAGGCTATCTGGAGCTGTTAAGTTATCCTGCAGTGCTCTGACTTTTGTCCTCACGTTCTTTCAGACGCAGCCAGATGGAATCCGTGGCAGAGGGCCCCGTCCCGTGTGAGGGGGGTCCCGCGAGAAGGTCAGTCACCCTTTGTCTTTGCAGGGGGAGTATAAATGGTGCCTCTGTATTACAGCTATTTTCTTTGTTGTTATTTTTAGGAACTAAAGCCGGATACTAGCGGTCAAGGTAAGTGAGCAGTGAGCGGTGGCAGGCAGCAGTTGTTCTTGCTCCGGTCTCAATTCCCGGTGCAGCTCTTAGGCTCCGTTCTTGTTTGCGTGCTCTAGGCGGTCCGCTCGTATTACGCCGAGACCCCCCTCAGCAACGGGGCCGCAGACCCCCGCTTGGTCACTCTCGTGGGAATTTGGGAAGCAGCGCACGGATCTGTGATGAAGCCTTGATCTTTGACATTTGAAGGTGTCACCCGGGGAGCCTTCAGGAGCGGCCGAGGAGTTGCTGTAAGTCGGGGAGCTAGGGAGGAGGAGCCAGGGTCCACTCGAGTTTCAGCGATGCCACGTCACCTCGTCTCCTCTTCACCCAGGCAGACCCTGCCGCGAGGGCATCGGCCTCCGGGCGCGGCCAGATGAGGCGGACGTTCTTAGGAGAATGGTGAGTAGCAGAATTGTTATTGGTTATTGGCCGCTGTGCAGCTAAGATCCTGCAGTGATGTTTGGTGTTCTTGATTGTAGCTGAGCAAGGGGCCACAGTCGGTGACTCTAGGAAACTGCCAGCGGGCGAGGCGGCCTTCCTCGGCACCGGACGTGGATTCTCGTCCCCGGACGTCCGAGAGATAAGTCGAGGGCCGGGACCCTGAGAGGGGATGGAAGCGAGGCGCTGGGAGGGCTTTTGGAGGCAGCTTTGGAGATGGGGGTGGCCCTTTAGGCCACATAAAGGAAAAGCCTCACAGTGCTGAAGTGCTCAGGGCAGAGCAGTGCCGGTGCACGGTGTGTCACTTGTCTGTCGTGCCTTCTGTGTCTTTTGCCTTAGTCCTTTGAGGGGCTTATCGGAAGCCCGGGCGTCCATCTTTGCATCTCTCATCTCTGTGTTCCTCGGCCCCGTGCCGATTCCTTCTTACCTTTGGCTCGGGAGCCCGGACAGGCCTTGGAGTAGCATCCGGTCAGATGTCTTTTGAGGTCTTGTTCTGGGCTGTTCTCGACAGCTGTGATTTGTGACAATTGTGACGGCAAGGATGCGTTCTAGCAGATTAGGACTCGTAGCGATGCGGAGATCCGTAGAGCATTCTGACGCTAGGATTCTCGGGCATCCTTCTCTGCCTTGCTTGGAATAGGTCATTCAGTTAGCATCTTGTTCCTGCAGGGTTCTCTGCGCCTTAGAGGCTCGCCATCAGTCTCAGCTAGGTCATCTCATTCTGCAGTCTCTGGCTCCCTGAGGGCATTCTTCTCGCTCAGAGCTTTCTCCCCCTGTTGTGTCCCCTTGTTTGTCTTGTTCTGTGTCACGGGTGTCTGGGTATTTGGTCTGGAGCTGCTCTGCCCTGCTGCATAGCCTGGTGTAGGTCTAGAATGGGGCGTGTCCTGGGGCCTGGAAATTTGTAATGTGGGGTGTATTTGGACTCTAGATGGGATCTGTAGATTGATGAAGGCTATCTGGAGCTGTTAAGTTATCCTGCAGTGCTCTGACTTTTGTCCTCACGTTCTTTCAGATGCAGCCAGATGGAATCCGTGGCAGAGGGCCCCGTCCCGGGTGAGGGGGGTCCCGCGAGAAGGTCAGTCACCGTTTGTCTTTGCAGGGGGAGTATAAATGGTGCCTCTGTATTACAGCTATTTTCTTTGTTGTTATTTTTAGGAACTAAAGCCAGATACTAGCGGTCAAGGTAAGTGGGCAAGGTGAGCAGTGAGCGGTGGCAGGCAGCAGTTGTTCTTGCTCCGGTCTCAATTCCCGGTGCAGCTCTTGGGCTCCGTTCTTGTTTGCGTGCTCTAGGCGGTCCGCTTCTGTTACAACGAGACCACATCCACAAGTGGCCAATGGACCCCGGTTTTCACTTCTGTGGGAATTGATATTGTGAATTAAATTTTTTTTGGAATGTGTGGGTATTTTGTGTTGTTTTTGATATATTATTGTTTTAAATTATAGGTGTCATATTTTGAGGTAACTTCTTTGTGGTTTCAGGTTTTTTTTTTGTTTGTTTATTTTTTTGTATGTAATTATTTTTCATGGATTTATTTTTAATGTCTTTTGTAATTTGTAGTATTGTAATTTAATTGTCATTTGGGATAAGAGTGTATAAATGTTATTTTTTGTTTATGTTATGTGGAGGAATTTTTGTATTTACTGTTTGAATTCTGTGAGGGATAAGGTTAGATGTGAAGAGGTATACTTAACAAGGCATTTAGAAAATAGATTTTTAGGATTGGTGACCAATAAACATGGTGTGTTTGTATGGGTGGTTTTAGTTAGTGTTACTTGTATGTTTTGTTTTGGTTGTGGAATTCTTTATCTTGGGTTGTTTTGGTTTTGTTTTTTTTTAAGCATTTTACATAAGGGTTGACATAGTGAGTAGGACTCTTGTGTGGTCTATTTTTCGTGGAAAGATAAGTATATTTCAGGTTATGAAATTTATGGGACTACTTTCTTGACTACTTACCAAATCCTTTTTAGGCGAAGTTTTTTTTATACTCTGATTTTGAAATCAATGAAGAAAAATGAGAAAACGCAGGAGGTAGATAAGTTTTTTTCTTCTAGGACAAAAAGGGTTTAACACAGAAACTGCTTGGTCTAATCTTACGCGGGGGGTTTCCGTGCGACAGTCGGGCCGGCCGCGGGGTTCGGCATCAGGAGAGCCCCGAGCTGTGCGCGCTGAACGGGAGGCGGCGCCGCCCCCAGGGAATGGAACGGATCCAAGCTGAGCCGGACCGAGCCGAGTTGATCCGAACGCAGCGAGCGGAGCCGAGTTTCACCGAGCCGCGCTCCGCCGAGCGCAGCATCCCGAGCAGGGCGGGCCGCCGGGGCGGGCTCGGGTGGAGTCGGGGCTCTCTGAGGCTCACTCTCATGTTCCTCTCTCTACCGCTCCTTCCTCCTCCCCGTATTCCTGTTCTTTCTCTCTTTCCCCCATTTCCCGGTCTCCCCAAAGCCGGCACTTTTCCCTCCCTTTTCGGCCTCCCCTCCCGTCCCCCCCCCCACCTCTACCCTTCCTTCCTCCTCCCCGTATTCCTGTTCTTTGTCCGCGGACCCTCCCCTCCTCTCCCTCCCTCGCAAACCCGACCCCCACTGCCCTGTCCCTATCCCGCTCCTCCGTTCTATTCCTCTTCTCTCCCTCCTCTGTGCACCGTCCCTCTTCCCCGCTCCCGGCCTTTCCCTTGCCCTCCCGCTTTCCTCCACAGCCCGACCTCCCTCCCTCCCTACCCTTTCTCATGCTCTGCTAGCCCTCTTCTCTTCCCGTCGCCCCGTTCCTTCTTTCCCCGCAGCCGCGGGGCCGGGGGCGCCGGAGAATAAAGCCCAGAGGGCCGGAGCCCGGCGCCCCTGGGCCCTTGCGGGAGTCCCCGCACGGGGCCGGAGGCTCTCGGCGGATCCCCCCGTGCCGGTCAAACCCCGCCCGGCCCCGCCGGACCTGCGGCTTTGCCGGCATCGCGCTGAGAGCGGCCCCCGCTCTGTGCCGTGCCGTCCGTGCCGCGTCCCCGCCGTCTCTGCCGCTCCCTCTCTCTGCCCCTCGCCCGTGACAGCGAGGATGGGCAGGAGCTTCAACCCTTCTGGGGGCTGCCCCCCTTTCTCGTTGCGGCAGAGTACCTTTCGGGGGGGGATGTACATGTGGAAAGGGATGGAAGCAAGTGCTGGGCTGCTGTCCAGGGCAGTTAGACTCGTTCTGTGCCTTCTTTGGGGGCCAGGAAAAGGGGGTGAAGACTCGAGGCTCTGATGTCATTTGGGGCACCCTAAGGTCCCTAGGAGGGGGAGGCATACTGCGGTGGAGGAGCAGGTGGGTGGCGAATGACGGGGGGTCATGCTGGGTGCCGTCCCCCCGAGGGACCCAAAGCTGCCCCAAAATGCACAGGGAGGGGGGTGTGTAGAATACTAAATTCTGGCAAGTGTTTCGTTTTTATAGGTATTGCTAAAGAATAGGAATTTATTGCTAAATTCATTTGGAAAGAAACCCAGAGCAGCCCAAGGTGTGAGCTTTGAGGATGAGGACGGGGGCGGCTCCTACCGGAGGCTCTTTTAGGGAAAGGGTTTGCCTCAGGTCCCTTTTGCATGGAGCTGCTGGAGCAGAGGGGTTTATGGGGAGCTCCGGGGGCTGTCTCATGCAAGGACGGTGGGAGCTTCTGACAGGGTCTGGGGGAGCACCTGGATACGTGGAGCATTGCTCAAGGGAGGTGCCAAGGGACAAACCTTTGTGCCGGGAAGTTGCAGCCAAACACGTAAGCCGGTGTGGATTTGTAGCGGGGACTTTTCTCCTTTCCCTTTTAAGTTTCATCTTGCAATCACTTTCTGCTGCCCCGGAAAAAAAAAAAAAAAAAGGGCTTTTGAGGACAAAAGAAATTCAAATTGAGAGAAGCGACTTCTCTTCCATTATTGTCTGTTTGAACTGGGAGGGATCCTCCTTCACTTGTGGTTTTGAGGGTACTGATTGAAGGAAAACCTGCCTTTTCCACGGTGTTAGGGGTATCACAGGGGTGACTGGGAATCCTCGTGTTGTATTTTAAATGGAAGGGGAAAAATATTGTTGTCGTATGATGGGTTTAATCTGAGGCTAGCCCCTCCATTTTCATCTGCCTAAGTTTTCAACTGAGGGGGCAGCCCTGTTGTTCGTCCTTGTAAAGGGTTTGGATTGAGGTAAAAATTCCCCTTTTACCATCACTTGAGGCAAACCCTTTTTCCTGCTATTATAGGGGCTGAAACTGAAGGGGAGAACACATTTATTTGCCCTTGTTGAAGTGAGGTGAGCACCTGAGTGTGGCGTCAGTTCCGGTGGTTGAATTGAAGGAGGCTGCAGCTCTCGCAGCATTTGAAGGGTTGGAATCGGGCTGTGCCGCTGCATTTGAGGGTGCTTCTTCTGCCCCAGGCCCGGCACCAAAGGTTCCGGCGCGGGAGCTGCTGGCGTTGCCTGGGGAGCTGCCGAGGTGGAAGGGGACTTGGGCGCGGCCGGGCTGGCGCGGGACTGCCGGAGCCGCGCCGGAGCGAGGCGTGCGGAGCCGAGGGGAGCTTTGCCGGGCCGGCGGGCGGGAGAGGCGGCGCGGGCGCTGCGCCGGTGCCGGCCGGTGCCGGCCGCTCTGTCCGCTCAGGGCGCGGGGCTCGGGCGCCGCCGGGGCCCCCTGGGCCCGGTGCCGGCCCCGCCGGGCAGGGGGAGCGGGCGGGGGGCTCCCGGCGCGGCGCCGCCTCTGCCTGCCGCAGGAGCCGCTTTCCTGCCGGGAGTCGCGCTCCGCCCGGTGCTGGGACCGCGGCTTTTCATTTTCCGAAGGTCCTTGGTGTAGCGGTTTGGAGGTGGTTCTTAGGCATTGATTGTATCGTTTTGTTTTTTTTTTTTTGTAGTTGGCGTATGATAAGGAATACGGTCTACTTCTTGAGTGTTATGGTTCTTGGTTCATGTGTTGATGATAAGGGTTTTCTTTGAATTGAGTTTTGCTGTTGGATTTTTTTTCTTTTTGATGGTGTATTATGTTTTTAAAGGACGTGTTTTTTAAGGTTCACAATGGTTTTTATGGGTTGTTGCATGAAGTAGAGGGTAAGTTTTTAATTCTCTTGTAATGGCTCTTATTAGCATATATAGTGTTTGTTTTGGTGGGTTTGAGGTAGTGTCCTATAGTTAATTGGTGAGGTTTTTAAAATATTGTTAACTACATTACCGTTTATTATAGGGATTTTATTTCTTTGGTTTGTTCGATTGTACTGTATGTTTTATGGTTATGGATCCTTTGGGAGATATTGTTTATGGCTACATTTATCTTTTGGCATCGTGTTTATTTCTAGGTGGTATTTTTGTTTTGATGGTTTGAGACATTATGGGTTCATTGAGTTAGGAATAATTTTTGTGTTGTTGTTAATGTAAGGGTTTTTTTTTGTAATTTGATGTATTTGGTGGTTGTTTTTTATTAGTTTTATTTTGGGAACATGGGTATTTATATGGTGGATTTTTTAAGGTAGTTTTATTTTGGTAGTGATTTTTTATTTCTTGGTGGTTTAGATTTTTTTATATCGTTAATTAGGTTGGTGGGTTTTTTTTGTAAGTTTTATAGAGTATTGGTTGCTCTTTATGAGTTAGTGTAGAGACAGAGTTTTAGTAAGTTGGTTGGATTTATTTTTTTAGTGTTTGTTGTGATTTGCTCTGTGGGTTTCTATATGGTTGTTTTTTATTTCTGTTTCATTTTTGTGATGTGATAAGAATTGTTAGTGAAAAGAGTGTAGTGTGTTTTTTTGCTGGTAGTTGGTTCTATGGTGGAGTTTTTTAAATTAGCGTTATTTGGTTTTGGGGTTTTTTGTTAGCTAGAGATTAGGTTTTTTTGTTAGTTAGAGATTAAAGTTTTTATTTTGGGGTTAATTTGTAATGATTTTTAAGGTTTTAGGGCAATTTAGAGTTTTGACAGGGGTGTACTGTATGATGAGAGTAATTTCTTTGTTTTATGTGGAGTTGATGGCAGGGTAGAGGACATTTTTGCATAGAATATGTGTTCTAATCACGGTAGTTGGGATGGTATGAGGAGTTGTTTCTTAATTGGATGAACCAAGGTATTGAGCAAGCTGGTTGCTGTTGGAGACCACCCAAAAAGCACATTCCACCAATGATGGAATTGGCCTTTTTCCAATAATTTAAATACCTTCCGTATAGTCTCCATGTCATGGTGTATTGTAATCAGAGTTCTCTTTCCTTTATCTTGAATTTCTTTAAGAATTTCCTTTAATTCATGATGTTTCAAACATTGGGTAACCAAAGTTGTTCATCCCTATAGGCACAGGCAATATTTCTTTGACAGTAATTAAGTTTGCCTTTATATGTTGGTATGATACCCCAGGTACCTGACAGGAATAATCAATTTTGACAAAGTTCTAAATGCACAAGTTAAATTGAGTTTTTTTCACAGTGATCTCATCCACTATTATAGCGGGGCGTGCTATTCGAGGCAGACAGAGCCTTGTCCTGTATAGACGAGCAAGGTTGTCTGGTTAATGGGATGAATTTCAAAGCGATAAATACTTTGCTCTGTATCCAGAGCCTAAATTCAGAGCAGTTTGTTAAGCATTTGTAACAGTATTTAGGATTCTTGATGAGATTCATGAAATCCATCCTGGATGTACACACATTTATATCTTTAAACATTTTTTCCTCCTTATACAGTTGCATTTGTAATTTGTAGCGTTTGATCCAGAGACTTACAGGAGTCAAAATCATAGGCTTTCCCTTGGCACTTATATACCACTCACATTATATATAAGCGGTACCGTATTAGCTGCGGTTATAGCAATAATTATAAATGCAACAACTCTCTATGCTACACCTACCTGATTATCTATTACAACTACAAGCTTTTCTATTCTTTGGGAGGATTATATCACTATGCTTATCATTTTACTCACACTCTATTTATTTCCTCGAGAAAGTTTTAATTTTAGTTTATAAAATAACTGGTATAACTTTCTCAAGTCCCTCAGGAGTTTCTTCACTTGGGAAATACGGATCCAGGCGTTTTGTTCCTTAATCTTGATTGCAGTAAAGGTGGTGAGGAGCATTTGGAATGGTCCCTCTTACTGCAGTTCCAGAGTCTTCTCTGCAACAGACTTAAGATATACATAATCCCCAGGCTGTACACTATGTACTGGTTCATAACAATTCTTTGGTCACCTCTTGTGCTTTGGTAGTTCTAGTAGGGAAAGCTTCTGGCCACCCTGAAAAGGTATCTGTTCACATCAATAGGTATCAATACCCCCCTCTCCTGGGCACTTCTGAAAAATTTATTTGCCATTGTTGTGCAGGTTCAAGTTTTGTTTTAGGAATATTTTTGGGAGTAGTTTGGAGGCAAAGGCTACATTGGCGAGTCACCCGAAACACTGTATTTTGCAAGTTTCTGGCTAGGATTCTCTTTTTCAAGTAATTATACAAGGCATCTATTCCCTAATGCGTTCTCTCACGTTCATCTTTCACTTATGACTATAGCACGGAAGAGGAGATTACCAGCTTTCCTTTCTCCGCATCTGTAACAGCCTACCGCTCTCGATTATAACTTCTACTTTTTCAGCAAGCCTTTTTTCTTTTTTACCGTATCTTGGCTTACTTTCAATAGAAATTTGTCCATCTGGGATTAAGGCTGCCTCAACTGTCTCAACAATTACCTCACCTTTAACTGCTTCTTTCTGTCTGCCAGCTCATTCCCGTCTTCTAATTCAGAGCTCACTTTTTTGTGTGCCTCGATGTGCGCGACAGCTGGACTGCCTCCAATGGCTTTATTATCTCTTGTGCACGTTTAATGCTTTTTCTTTGCGAGTTCAACAGTTCTCTTTCCTTGCAGATGGCTCCACTCGCACGGACTACCCCAAACGTATACCTCGAGTCCATAAATATTGATTTTCTTTCCTTCTGCCAGCTCTAAAGCCCCGGTTAAGGCAATTATTTCAGCCTTCTGTGCCAAGGTGTCGGTCAGTAACGATCTAGACTCTATTACCTCTCGGCTCGTGCTAACCGCATACCCAGCATATCTTTTTCTGCTGATGACATAGCTACTTCCATCAGTAAACCAGGTCTCAGTGTCCTCGAGAGGGTTGTCCTTCAGATCCGGGCAACTGGAGTAGGTAGCTTTGATAGTCTCCAGGCCATCCTGGATCACCAGTTCTCCCATACTACCACTGGGGAAAGAAGCTGGGTTCACAATGTTAGTCACCACAATTTCTACATCATCTCGGTCCACCATTATGACTTGGTATTTCAAGAATTTCTGTGGAGAGAGCCAACGTCCCTTTTACTTCCAGCCTTTACTTCCAACATTGCAGACATCGCGCGGGACACCAGCAGAGTCATCTTCTGGCCCGGGGCGAAGCCGCGCGCTTCTAGGACGTTCGCCGCCACCGCCGCAAAGCTCCGAGGCGTCCCGGACATCCCTTAGCCGCCGCATCCAGCCGCTTAGAGAGGCAGGCGACCGCCCCGCGTCACGGGCCCAGATCTCGCGCTAACATTCCCAAAGCAATTCCCTGCTTTTCACGAGAAAACGGGAACGGTTTACTCACATCTGGAAGTCTTAGTGCTCGAGGTGACACGAGGGCCTTCCTTAGCTGGCCGAAGGGTCGTACCGATTCTGTCGTCCATCGGAGATCTCCGTTTCCTTCCCTGATCACAGCATACAGGGGTTTAACTAACAGTTTATAATTATACACTTGTTATAAATAGAGGCGAATAATTTGTTCAGCCTTTCTAGAGTCAATCAGAAATTTATTGATTACAGCGAGTGACGGCTAGCAAACGGCGCCGGGTGCAGCCGGGGAGTCCCCGCTCCGCCTACGGCTCACACACCGTTTTCCCCCTTCCCACAGTCTTTTTATACTTTTTTTTTTCCCAGGGCCGCGGTATCTCTGGGTGTACTCTGCGCTTGCGCCTTCTGTTGCCAGGGGGTCGTCTTCTACTCTCCGGTGGTCGTTTGACGAAGGCTCTTCTCTTCTTCCTCGGTGAAAGTCCACGGCCCTGTAATGGTCTTTTCCATATAAGGTTATATGTTATATGCACCTAAGTTCTAATTACACAACTAGCTTAAGTAATCAACATATTAGCTAGTTTCTGTCTGGCAGTTTTCTGTTATCTACACAAGGCTTCTCCTTTGGCTCTCTGTTATCTTACACAAGGCTTCTCCTTTCTGTCTTGATGAACAAAGAGTCTTTTCTACCTTATTACAATCCCCCCTTTTCTTTTTCTTTATTTTGTTCATCAAACTTTTTTAGTTATTTATTTTAACAGTGTTATAAAATGGGGGTTTAACATCAAAACAAAGCTAACCATGTTTTGTAATCTGGGGGTTAGGCACGCTCTCTCTACTAGCTTCTAAAGGGTGTTAAATCGAGAATCTTCGCTAGTGGGTATTATTGTCTGGTTATCACTCGTTGAATTTTCTATTCCTGAGTTACTTTGATTACTGATTATTTCAACATAACCTGGCTCTCTATCTTTGGCTATTACCAGGTTAGGGCCTACTGGCCGGGTATCTGGTGGGATAGGCTCTTTCTTACTTGTATGTTGTATGTACTGAAAACCCCACGTTCGTCTTACTGTCTATCTCGGATCTGACGGTTTAGTTACATTCATATACACAAATTGACAATTCCCCGGATTGACCATGCCGCTCGACCAGTCCTTCTGCGGAGCTTTACAGCCCTGGGGTCTTTAAGAACTAGTAAGCCATTGATCTCCTTCTACTGACCCATCCGATGCTATTGTTTCACAGCCCCAATACCCACAGAAGTATTCCCCGGGGTAATTGCAATATCCCTTTCCTGGATTTGATGCTGGACACATCGATGGGGGCCAATGTGCATAATGACGATGTAAAACTAGGAGATCTGGACAATAGCTGACTTTGAATTTCCTTCCTATCTACTCGGGGTAATATCTATTTAAAGGGTCGATGTGAAAATTGAGAATATCTTCCTGGTAATAACATAATCAGAATTACAATAACGATAACTTGCCAAGGAGGACAGAGTCCAGGTTTTGTACTTACCTCATAATTTCCTACCATTTCCCTTTTAGCTTGTTGCCCTTTTTGTTTACCCAGGGTGGTTGAGTCGGTACCTTTTGGGGAGATTATCAATACCCAGTCGGTAATATTTGGAGTATCTCTGCATTATTCCACTTGGGATCGGGAAGAGCCTGGTTCTTTCCCCTCTGCCTCGCCCGCCGACTCAGGCGCTTCGAGCCGCGGGGATTACCATCTTCTCGGCAGCAGCGGTACTCTCCAGCGCATCCGTTACCTTTTCCCCTTCTAGCCTTATACCGCTCCCAGTTCTTATCCTTGACCGGGGATGAGTCACACGGGATTTCTTTCAGCTCTTTCCGACAACACCGGTTTACAATATGGGCAACAAGGGGGGGGCAGGTTCATTCAGGTGGAAAAAAATTCTCAGGGTTAACCCCTTTTCTGTAAACCTCCCACCACTCTTCTGATTTGAACCTTACCCACTTATTCTCCAATTCCCCTAACTCTAATATGATTCTTGTTAATCCTTGCTCTAGCTTGTAGCAGCTGGAGCAAATCCCAGTAGGCGGCTTTCCTTTGCGGCAACGGACTCACCACCGTTCTCGGCAAACAAAGCACACGAAAGGATAACAATCACAACGTATTTCTTTACACACTACTCCATAATCATCAGCCAAGGGGTAAGTGTATCTTTTCCGTTCCCCTTCTTGGTCTATCTGGATTACCCAGACTGAGTCCGACAGTTTTTCTTTGAGGTGACCTTCAGGTTTCCGGGTCGGCTCGTTACTCTCCAACGGTCAGCTGTAGTCCTTTTGTCTATCGGATCGTAACCTGCGTCTGTGGGTCACACTAGGGGAGCACAGTGAGGCTTCCTAACAGGGCAGGATGCATACGTATACTTCTATTCGTCCACATTACCTTAACTTTATTTTTCACTTACTCTCACGCACAACAAAACAATCACAACAACAAGGTACCTTTTATTTTTCAACACACTTTTTACACTTTTAGGTTTCCCTGGCCAGTCTCAGTGTTCTCGGATACCCCTCAATCCAGCTGTGTTGTTCCTAACTCCAGATCCTCTCCGATTTATCTTCAAACTGGCAAAATTTTTATTCAATTCTGGGTGCTCTCAAATATTAATATCTCAACCCAGCAAACTTAATTCTGGGTGCTCTCAGAATGTTAATCCCTCAACCCAGCAGGTTTGAAGCAACCCTGGATGCTCTTGGAGTATTAATCCCTCAACCCAGCAGGTTTGAAGCAACCCTGGATGCTCTTGGAACATTAATCCCTCAATCCAGCAGGTTTGAAGCAACCCTGGATGCTCTGGGAACATTAGTCCCTCAATCCAGCAGGTTTAATCAAGCCTGGATGCTCTTGGAATATTAATCCCTCAATCCAGCAGGTTTAATCAACCGTGGATGTTCTTGGGCATTCTTATCCCTCAATCCAGCAGAATTTTTAGGGGCCCCTCCTACACATTTTACCTTTTATTTTTCCCCAATAGATTATGCCAAGAAAACCCTCTTTTTACCTTTTAATTAAATTTTTTTTTTCTAATTAATTACCTTTTATTCCCCCCCCTCACCAAGGGGTCCCCACTCTTTCTCTGAGACCCAGTCCCAGGGGGGGTTCTCTCACTCTTTTTATCACTCACTTCATCTCTTTACTGGCCGCTTTTCTCGCGAAAAAGACGGAAACGCAGCATGGGAGACTACCGCTCTCGCTTAGCAGGTCTGGGGTAACCAGCCCGCCTCTCATTTACACACATTCATCCCCCCTTTATTCGCCCTGTAATGCAAAGGATCTCCCAATGACAGCTTTTAACACTACAGGGCAGTGCTATTGTATAACAAACACTTAACTCTTAGCCCAGCCGGGCTCGCTGGCTACTTTTGCAAGCTCTTTACCAACTAGCGATGCTTGTAAGCGGTGCTTGTAACTCCTAGCTTGTACCACGCTCCCACTAGCTGCATTATCAGCTAGCGGCGTTCAAAGCAGCTCCTCAAACCGCGGCTTGTGCCCGCGCACCCGCTGCGCTATCAGCTGGGCCGCGCCTAAAGCACCTTTGCAAGCCCCGACTTAAGCCCCGCGCCGCGCTCCGCCCGCTCACCAGAGACAGCCCGTGCCGCGCATGCGCACCACCCGCTCCATCAGGGAGTGTAGCTGAACTGCCCCGTGCATGCGCTCTTCGGCACCGCCGCGCCGCGTCTCTGTATCTTAGTAACGCCGCACCGCACTTCACGCACACACACAGACACATAGACACACACACACACACACAAGCACGCACGTCCGGATGTAACAGACACACCACACCGAAACTGGGGCACACCACACTGCAATCGGGACACAACACACAACACACTGAAATCGCGATTTCTCCCTCCCCGAGCCGCGCTATCAGCTGGGGAGGTCCTCTTGCCTTTTCCTAGTCTGGATTCTAGTTACCCGCTGGTTATTGCCCTGGAGCTCAACATTCACCTCATTCTCACCTCATCCCCCTCCGAACCGGGGCAGAGGGACGTTGTGGTGAATGCAGAGGTAGGAGTGGAGGGGGAGGAGGTATGTAGGGTGGAGGGGTGGAATCGGGTAGGTCTGTATCCTACCTCGTCCTTTCCTGGAGGGGAAGGCATCCTAGTTTTTAATCATTAGTCCTTATGGACTATCTGGAGGAATTTGGGGAAGCTTTACAGGGTTTCCCCTACCCATGGGACCAGAGGGCTTGCTTTTCCTCTGTCCCATCTTCCGGAGCGCCTTCTCACACACACCTCTACGCTTCCCTCAATTCGTGGCCCAGCCCGTCGCCGGGTGTGGGAAACGCACTACTACGAGGTCCACGCTCACGTCGTCTCACAGAGACGTCTCACTCATCACACTCCGGGATCCCATCCCCGACCGAGGGGGCCCCGCTGCCTCCGAACGGGGCAACCTCAGTAGCCCCGAAGGACCGCTGAAAGGTACTTACACAGTCCTGTGTCTTCGCCCGGGACTTTGTGCACAAAGATTAAGGGGTTGCCGGCTATTCTTTGCTTGCCACCGAATTTGGGTTCGTCGGTAAGGGTCCCAGGAGGAGGTCTCCTGAACGGGGCTCGCTGCCAAGGCAGCGAGGGGGCCTCCCCGTGAGGAGGTTCCAACGGATAGCCCTTATCCGAGTCACGGCACCAGATTGTTATAAATAGAGGCGAATAATTTGTTCAGCCTTTCAAGAGTCAGTCAGAAATTTATTGATTACAGCGAGCGATGGCAAGCAAACGGCACCGGGTGCAGCCGGGGAGTCCCCGCTCCGCCTACGGCTCACACACCGTTTTCCCCCTTCCCACAGTCTTTTTATACTTTTTTTTTTCCCGGGGCCGCAGTATCTCTGGGTGTACTCTGCGCTTGCGCCCTCTGTTGCTAGGGGGTTGTCCTCTACTCTCCGGTGGTCGTTTGACGAAGGCTCTTCTCTTCTTCCTCGGTGAAAGTCCACGGCCCTGTAATGGTCTTTTCCATATAAGGTTATATGTTATATGCACCTAAGTTCTAATTACACAACTAGCTTAAGTAATCAACATATTAGCTAGTTTCTGTCTGGCAGTTTTCTGTTATCTACACAAGGCTTCTCCTTTGGCTCTCTGTTATCTTACACAAGGCTTCTCCTTTGATTTTCTGTTATCTACGCAAGGCTTCTCCTTTCTGTCTTGATGAACAAAGAGTCTTCTCTAACTTATCACACACTTACAGTCCTTTATCGTCTGGGGTTTTGGGGTTTGGCATATCGCTTCCTTGTCATTTTGCATTAGAGTCTTTGTCCAGCACTGCCGTCATCACTCAAGGAGACGACTGTTTGTTTTACTACCTGAGCCTTTTTGTGAAGTACTCTATATTTTTGTAAACCCAAAAAGTTCAGGAGGCTTACCGTCCACTCCACGTACGCCTCTTGGGTTCCGGTAGTTATCCGGAGGCCATCTACTCGCTGCAGCAGCTGTCCTTCCTCTGATGAAGCTGCCCAGGACTCTAGATCTCTTGTAGGTTGCTCTCCGAATATCCCGGGGCCGTTATTAATACCGTCCACGTGAGCCGAGTCTTACGCCCACTTTTGGGATTTTCCCATTCGAAGGCAAAAATTTTCTGGCTGGCTTCACGAGGAGGGAGGCAAAAGAAGGCACCCTTCCAATCAGAAATGGTAAATTAGGTTAATTCGGCTGTTAAACAGGCCAACAAAGCACAGGGGTTGGCAACCACCGGGTATAAGTCCTCGGTTATCTTATTAACAGCTCTTAAATCTTGTACTATTCGGTAAGATCCATCAGGCTTTTTAACATGTAAAATAGGAGTATTGCACTCAGACCGACACTCTTTTAATAGCCCTACGTGTAAAAAATTGTCAATTACGGACTAATCCCTTCTTTCTTTCCTTTTTAAGGGATATTGTTTAACTCTAAGTGGTTGTTTCCTTTCTTTAAGATTAACTTGCACCGTGGGTGCATTCTTTGCTCTTCCTGGTATGTTAGAAGCCCACACCTCAGAAGATACCTCATCCATCATTTTACTTTACCTCCAAAATAATCTCCCCATCTTTTGCTTTTACCTGCTACACAAACCTATAAATGCCCACTTGTTTTCCAAATTTACAAAAATACGCTTTTTCAGATTGGCCAGTTGCTCCCCTTACCATAACATAACTATCTGTTATAGACATTAAGGCTTTACTTAATGCCGAGTAGGTTTCCCCCACGTCTACTATAAATTCTATTTTCTTCATTGCCATTTTTCTCCAAGAACTTGCTGTTATTTCCTTGCTCCTCACGACCAGCGGCTACTAAAATCCTTATAGCTCTCCGAGTAGCCTTTGTTTCTTTAAGATGATAAAGCGCCAGTCTCGCCCTTCTCTACCGAAACGTCTGCGTATACCACAACGTTTTACACCGAACACAGCAAAAACAAACCCAGGGTTCACAAGGGTAGCTTTTTGAATGAGCAACCTCTACCAAATTCTGTCTCTTCTGATTTCTGATTTTATTTATAGGACACCCGAGCTACTTATTGTTATGCACTGTACCTAAATGTTATTTCACAAAATGTTACAGTCCTTTCCTAGTTTTTCCTGCATAATCCAATCTTCATGTACTAAGTATGACTTTGAACACAGTAACTTTAAAATCTCTGGTTCAAAATCTGCTCAACTAAAGTTTTGTTTCTATTGATACAGGGCACACTCAATTTGCTGCCTCGTGGAATAACAATAATATTGTTTTGCACACATTCCCCAAGATCAAGTCCAAAGCAGTGAGGTAAAGGGACTCCTTTGATCCGTTTTGCCACGATTAAAACAAACGAAAAGGCCGTGCCTGTTACAGCAAAAGCTCTGATACGCCTACAAACACAAATGGGGGGGGGGGGGGGGGGCAATTCCTGCAATTCTTTTAATTTGTTTTAAACGTATATAAATTCCCACACTAGTTTTTCCACATAAAATGCTGCACTTGTTGCAAACAAAATCTTAAAATCTCTACGGACACAACTATACGGTCTCAAGAATCAAGTTACCACAATGCGGGGGAAAAAGCCACACAACTCCCCTGTACCTGAAATCTAGGGAATCAACTTAGAATATGCTCTCTCTATTACAGCTCTGCTAGCCCACAAACACCGGCTCAAGTTAAAACTTTTCGAAAAGGGTTGCTTAACCCCTTCAACTCAGGCTCAACCTTAATGTACAGCTTAACAACACAGTTCACACGAAGTATTTCAGAACCATTTCTGCCCAGTTTCAAACTGAAACCGACAAAATTCCTTGCCGTTCAGAATTTCAGGAGGTACCGGGCCACGGGCCCCTGGACACGAATGCCGGCCCTTTTCCCCGTGACACAAAAGTCATCACCCTGGGTTCCTGATGTCTGTTTGTAGGAGGCACTTTGAACTGCCAGAGCAGTTCAAATCGGAGGTGGCAGCAGGTTGGGTTCGGGAGACATCCCGCACCATTCGGAATTTTCACAGGCGTCCACCCACTCAAGGCCACGGGCCCCTAGTCACGAATGCCGGCCCTCTCCTCCGTGCAACAAAACTCACCACCCCGCGTTCCTGGCGTCAGTTTGCAAGAGGCGCTCGGCCCTGCCAGGGTAGCCCGAGTAGCAGGTGGAGGCCGGTTGCCTTTTGGAGACATCCTGTGCCGTTTAGAGCTTTAGGAGGCAGCAGCCCGCTCAGGGCCGCAGGGCCCCGGACCCGAACGCCGTCCATTTTCCGTGGGAACGAAAACTCACCACCCCGGGTTCCTGACGCCAGTTTGCAGGAGGCGCTCGGCACTGCCCGGGCAGCCCGAGTCGGAGGCGGCGGCAGGTCGGGTACGGGAGACACCCCGCGCCGTTCGCAATTTCAGGAGGCGCCTGGCCACTCAGGGTCACTGGCCCCCGAACGCCAGTGCGTTTCCTTGTGAAACAAAACTCACCACCCTGGGTTCCTGAAGTCAATTTGTCGGAGGTACTTGGCACTGCCAGGGTAGCCTGAGCTGGAGGCAGTACCAAGTTGGGTCCGGGAGACATCCCGCGCCTTTTGGAATTTTAGGAGGCAGCAGCCCACTCGGGGCCACGGTGTGAATGCCCTGTGAAACAAAACTTGCCACTCCCGTGTGTTGATATCAGTTTAGAGGAGGTATTTGAGACTTCAAGGGCTGCCCGAGTCCTTGGCGCAGGCAGCTTCGCTCCGGGAAAAATCCCGTCGTGTTCGGACTTGGAGGAGGCAGAAGGCCACTCGGGGCCACAGGCCCCCGGACACATCTTCTGCCCCTTTTCCCCGTGAAACCAAACTCACCCTCCCTGCGCATCGTCCGTTCGCAGGAGGCGTGCGACACTCCGAGGGCATCGAGATTTCTCAGCGTCGGCAGCTGCGGTCTCTCAGGAATCGTTCACCGTCTGCAGTTTTGGAGGCAGAATCCCAGTTTTGGCCACGGGCACAGAGAGAGGATATACGCTTAATTTCCTCGGAAAGTAAAATTCATCGTTCACAGGGTAGACGAAGGGTTTTGTAGGGGAGGGAACTGCCCACGGGACCTTTCTTCACGTCATCCCCCACTCCACGGCGTAGCAGTTCCCCGTGTGACCGGCTGCTTTTAGAGGGTTACCCGGTGTCACGGTTTAGAACGGGAGGAAATTCAGGGAAGCGATACAAAGCTTTTTGCGTAACTGACGGCAAAGGTGCCGGTGTCGGAGTAGCGGTCGCCGCTGCCTAAAATCCGTCCCCCACGAGCCTCTCCCGTGGAAAAGCAAATTGAGATAACCTTCAGGCGACGCGGTCAGACCCTCAGCCAACGCTCACTGCAGGTGGCTCAGCGATAAAGGCAAGAAAGGCTCTTTTTACACGGTTTTATTCTGGCGGAGGATATCACACACGGCTGAAGCGAACCCAGCGAGGTAAAAAAAGAGACCGACCACGTGGAGGAGACAGCTTAAGGGGAAGGGGGCAGAGCTAAGGGCTGGGCAGAGGGGTTTGGTCTCCAAGGAAAGGGGGGTGGCCACCAGGGATACCAATCCAGCGAGAGGACAGGGAAAGGAGAAACCAGGGGAAGTTACACGCGGGAAGTTGCGGCCGAAGCCCAAAGGGGAGTCTGTTTTTCTCCTCAGGAGGACTAACTCTACGGTGACTAGTTACTGCCGTTGCCAGGGGTGAGGACTTGGGAATTGACTGAGGTGGGAGAGTTCATGGGATGCTATAAGCTTGTTGAAGCACCGCGAAGCTGGACACGCCTCAGTGAACCAGACACGTTAAAGACGAAAAAACCCGGGAACTCTCTCTTTCCTTGCGGTCGGTGAGGAGGTGGCGGGCCCCGGCCCCCCATGTCAGCCAGGCCGGTCCGGGCGGTCCCGCTGCGGGCCGGGCCCCTTCTCCCCTCCCCGGGCCGTCCGCCGGCTCCCCCATCGGCTTCGGTCTGGCCGGGCCCCAGCAGCTGCCGGGCGGGAAGGCGGGGGAGGCTGCGGAGCCCTGGCCGGAGCGGCGCTGGCCGCGGCTGTGAAGCGCTTACCGTCAGGGCCCGTCCCCCTCAGCGTGGCTGAGATCAGAGACCCTTGCGGCTCGCGCCCAAAACCAGAGCCTGCCGCGAAGCCAGTCCCGACGCAGCCCAGTCGCAGATCCTCGCCGCGAGTTACCGGCGGGTCAGGTGGGCCTCGGGCGTAATGGTAACCCTTTCAATACTTCAGTCGTCTCTCGAGTAAGAGAAAAAACCAAAATGCAAGCACGTAAAAGAACAACATAAAGGCATCGAAGTCAGTAAAGAAGTAGTTAAGTCCCGAATGGGAGGGAGGAGGAGATGCCTTGTTTTTAGAGCTAAAATCCTCTTACGAGTTATTAAAAAAAGGACTCTTTTTTCCTTATAACGCACGAAACTATAAAGAGATGAAAGTGTTCAAATTGATATCAAGGAAAAGCCTCCGTGCTAAAAGAAACAAATGTTAAAATAACTGTAATCCCATAAGAAGTTTAAACAGAAAAAGAAGGAAAATTAGTGCTGTGCTTCTCCAAAAAGAAAAAGATTTCTGTTACCAGAGATAAAAGTAATTTTAGAGATGAATAATAAAAACTTTTGCCTTTAAACAGCTCATCTTTAAAACAATTCCCCATAAGTCAACAAAGCCCATCAACAAGGTGTGGGAAGGCTCGTAAAAATGAAAAAAAATTCACAATAGCAGAATTCCCCAGACAACCGTTATTCATAACGGAATTAAGCACCACAAGAAAACTGTTTTTTCCCTCTCGTAAAGAAATCTCCATCACCCTAACAACACAGCTTTCTCTCGCTAAGTGGAAAAAAACTATTTTAAAAGTAATAAACGGTCTACAAATCTTACCTTTAGTTTCTTTATATTATCAGTGGGAAAGAAAAAGTTGTGGGGGAAGAGAAGTGTTCTAAATGGTTTGTTTTAATTCTTACTATCTTTTTTTTATCTTCTAGTTACTTTTACTAAAATTTTCTTTATACCCTTTTAAAGTTTTAAATCTACTTTACTTTTCTCCTATCTGCCAGCAAGAAGCGAGCGTTTTAGTAATTAACCAACACCAAACCCGCCACACCCGGGCACACCCGCACAGGGAGTTGTTACTCCAGAGGCGTTAACGAGGCTATCCCACTGTCCTTCTAGGAACCATCCATCAGGGCCCGGGGGGCAGCCGGACGCGTCCATTCGAGAAAACGCCGAGGGAAAAGCCCTCTTACCGAGGGGCAGCACCTGAGCCGGCAGGGCAGCGTGCGGGGTTCCAGGGGAGAGCTTTCAACTGTCCGCTTTTATCGTGTCAATCCCTCCCTAGAGTCCTCTGTCCTTCTGCAGCACCTCCAGAAAACCGAGGGGTTATTCGGAGGTAAGGGGTTTAAATTGATGGAGAAAGCTTCCTTTTCCATTATTTTTTGTGTTCACATTGTGAGGGAATCCCATTCTCTTGCAGTTTTAACGGTCTCAGCTGAAAGGATTCCTGCTTCTTTTATGCTGTTAGGGGTGTTAATTAACAGGCAATTCCCATTTTTCATTATTTTCCACTTTAAATAGAAGGGGAAAACCTTGGCAGAGCTTACTTGCGGGTTTGAATTAAGGGTCACTGCCCCTTTTTGTTGTCCTAAGGCTCAAATTGAGGGGGAAGCCAGCTGTACCTACTTTGTTTCATCGCCAGAGAGATTTAAAGCGAGGAACACCCCTCTTTTCCCAATATTTTATGGGACTAAATTAAAGGAGAGAAGCCATTTATTTGCCATTGTATCAGTTTCAGTAGACTGGTAACTAAAGAGGTAACCGCCTAATTTCCTTGTTTTGAGGGGTTCACCTGACGGAAGCTCTATCTTTTTCAGCAATTTAATGGTTTCAAACTACATTTCAGGGCACTTGTATCTGTGCCCTGGGACTGAATACCTCAGACAAGGGCAAGCCAGGCCTGTACTTAACCCTAATGCTGCCCAGGAGTCTATTATTTTTCTTATTTTTATATATAATAGAGATAGCCCTAATTAGAGGTCCTAAGGAGACTTGGGCCATTTATATAATCAGTATTGTTCTCCACCCTACTTAGTCACATGTGGAATACTACTTAGCAGTTACTAAAGAATAATTAGGTGAGCTAATAACAAGTTACCCAACTTACTTAGCTGTGCTACCTAAACATAAAGTTTTATTTCTTACCGGTTTTCTGCCCTTTTGCTCAAAGCAGCTATAGAAGGGGAAAAAAAAAACAAAAAAAAAAGCATTGTCATTTCCCTGAGGATCAAGCCCTTTACTCACCTTGAATTCAAGTCAGAGGAGCCAAACGGCTGCAGCTCCTGGGAGGGCTTTTATACCCGGTGGGATTTGCCCCTCCTCCCTTTTCCCGGGCATCATGGGAGCGAGAGGCGGGCCCAATCAGGGGTATATTAACCCCAGCCTCTGCGAAGGGGCTTCATTCCCTCTTTGGGATGCACTGAGGTAGGAGGTCTCCTCTCATTTCAGTGAAGAGGCTCTTTCAGCTTATCTCAGCTTGTTTTCAGCAGGTGCTTTTCGGCCTCTGAAGCAATAGGGGCTTTGAACATACTGCGAAGAATACAGAAATGAGCACAGGGAGTATTTACATTCATGATTTTTGGTTGCGTGTTCAGGGGTGATTAGGTGCTTTTGTAATTTCTGGGTTTGTTTTTTCTATTTATTTTTTTTTTTTTTTACAAGGAAGTTTTACAGGAAACTTCCTGAAATTTTAGGCTGTGTCAAGTGAGACGCTTCAGATTTTTTTCAGCAGCTTCATCATATCACAAGAGGGATCTGCTCTGTGTTGAAGATGATGTTTGAGATTGAGGGTTTAGATGAGTAAAGTTGAGGATTGTGACCAGGAGAGGGAGGGTGAGTAGATGTCTGGTTAGGAGTTATTGGGGGAGGGGGGGTTTGAAGGCAGCAGGGTGAGAAATGGTGTCTATTTGAGGACCCCCCAAGGTTTTTAGCAAGCATGGCAGAGGCATTCACATGTCTTGGGGCACCCCAGCTCATCTACAGCACTCACAGAAATATCATGTAACTTTGGATCTCTCTAAGCCAGGTGCTAGTCATAACAGCTATGGCCTTGGACTCGGGATGAAGCTGGAGCCTTGAGGACCTAGGCATACTTAGGAGAGGTCAAGGAGCTGACTCGCTGGGATTTGGCCCACATAGCACTACAGTCACACATTGGTTTTGGTGTTCTTTATTGTAGCTCACTAAGAGGATAACCGGCGATCACGGGGCCTTCCGAGGCCGACTGGTTTCAGGTCCAACGTGGATTCACGTCGCCAGTCATCCGAAAGATAAGTCACGGGCCACGGCCCGGAGATGGGATGATCGTCGGGTAGCGGACTGGAAGTTCCTGGGACAGATTTAAAAATTAGCGGAGGGTCAAGGGATGTCCTCTAAGGGGCTTTTAGGACAGCTCAAGGGAGAGGCCCTACTTTTGACTGCAGCTGTAGGGCGTGCAGTGCAGAACAGTTTCGGTCTGTGTCGTGTTGTGTCGTGTACCGTGTTTCGTAGCGTATCATTGGGGTGCCTCGGATCACGTATCTGCCTTTTCCCCTCGAGGGCCTTACCGCAAGCATCGGCCACGATCTCTAGGTTCTCGAACGCTCACGCTTCTCGGCACGACGCCGATACGGTTTGTTCTTTTCCCGGCGGCCTCGGCCACGTCTCCGAGTCCCAGTTCAGAAGCATCGAGTCAGATGACTTTTGAGGCCTTGCTCCCAGCAATGTCACCGTCCATCCTTTCCAGCCAGGAGTTGTAACGTCCTGGTGTTTCTAAGATTGTAGGGATACAGAGAGCATTCTAAATGTAGCATTGTCTCATGGTCAACTCGATCATTGTGACTAACAGGTCACTCTGTCAGTCTTTTCTTTTGCTCCCTAGAGCTTCCGCCATCCACCGTTGCCATAGCATCAGGCAACTCTTTCGGCATCCTCTCGGTCCTTGCCGTTATTCTTCTTGCCAGTAAGATTTCTATCGTCCTTCTGTCACAATCTTATTAACGTAATGTGTTGTTTGTCTTTAGCGTCCCCTCGTTTGTCACGTCCTGTCCTGTGTCACGGGTGTAAGCACCTATTTGTCCCGAAGCTGTTCTGCCCTGCTGCATTGCCTGGTGTAATAGGACAAGTCCCAGGGACTTGAAATTTGTAATGCAGGGTATAGTTGGAGTCTAGATGGTATTCTTAGATTAACGTAAGGTGTCTGGAGCTGTTAAGTTATGCTGCAGCTTAACTTTCTTTCAGATGCGGGCGGATTAAATCCGTGGCGGAGCGCCCCATCCCTGGAGAGGGGGTTCCCTGGGCGGGTCAGTCACCATTTCTCTCTGCAGTGGAAGTGTAAATGGCGACTGTGTGTTACAGCACTGTTTTCTGTCTTTATATTTAGGCATTAAATCCGGATGTCAGCAATCAAGGTGAGCAGGTTGCAGAAGCAGTTGTTCTCGCTCAGGTGTCAATTTCCGGTGCAACTCTAAGCCTCCGTTCTCATTTGTGTGTTTTAGGCCGTGTACTTGGAGTATGCCAAACCCCCATCACCATCTGGCTGATGGACCAGGTTTCCTGTGCTTGTGAGCCGTCTGGAAATATTTCAGGACTCTGTGATGAAGCCTTGAAATCTTGTGTTTCAAGGTGACATCCAGGTAGCCTTTGGCAACGGCTGAGGATTTGCGGTGAGTTAGGGAGATCGGGAGGAGGAGCCAGGGTCCACTTAGGTTTCAGCAATGGCACATCACTTTGTCTCTTCTTCACCTAGGCATGCCCTGTGATGACTGCGTCAGCCTCTGAGCACGGCCAAAGCGTGCGGCCCGAGCACCCGGGTGTTCTTAGGAGAACGGTGAGTAGCGGAATTGGTGGGTTTTGTCTATCGTGCAGCTAAGATCACACAGTGTTGGTTTTCTCGATTGTAGCTGAGCAAGGGACCACAGCCCGGAGATTGCAGGAAATTCCCAGGAGGCGAGGCAGCCTTCCTTTGCACCCAATGTGGATTCTCATCCCCGGACGTCCTAGAGATAAGTCAAGGGCTACGAACAATAGAGGGGATGAAAGCGAGGCGCTGGGAGGGCTTTTTCAGTCAGCTTTGGTGGCGGGGATGTCCAAGAAGCGTCCCCTTAGGCCACCTAAAGGGAAAGTGTTTCTTTTGATCACAGTGCTGAGGTGCTCAGGGCAGAGCAATCCTGGTGTGTGTTGTGTCACGTGTCTCTTGTGCATTCTGTGTGTTTGGGTATATCATGTCATATGACTTTTACCTTAGCCCTTGGAGGGGCCTATCAGAAACCTGGCCTCATGGCATCTGTGATCTCTGCATTCCTTGGACAGGCACCAATGCAATAGGACTCTTGATTCTGGAGGTCAGACAGGCATCTGAATTGCATCTCTCAAATGTCTTTTGAAGTCTTGTTCTGAACGGTGTTGACAGCTGCGCACCGCAACGATCCATTAGAGCAGATTAGGACTTGTGAGAATGCCAAGCTAGCTAGAGATTCTTTACATAAGATCCTTGGGCATTCATCTTTGTGATTCTCTGAAGAAATCATTCCGTTAGCATCTTGTTCCTCCAGGGTTCTCTGACCCACGCCGGCTTGCCGTCAATCTCACCTAGGTCATCTCGTTCCGCAATCTCTCGGTCCTCGCAGGCATTTTTCTCTCCGAGAGCTCTCTCTCCGTGTCGTGTCCCCTCATTTGTCACGTCTTGTCCTGTGTCACGGGTGTCTGCACGTCTTTGTTCTGGACCTGCTCTACCCTGCTGCGTAGCCTGTAATAGGACAAGTTCGGGGGACTTGAAATTTGTAATGCAGGGTGTAGTTGGGCTCCAGATTGTATTTGTAGATTGACATGACACGATCGGTGCTGTAAAGTTATCCTGTAGCCATTTGACATTAGTTGTAACTGTCTTTCAGATGCAGATGGATTAAATCTGTGGCAGAGTCCCCCAATCCCAGGTCAAGGGGGTTCTCATGAGCAGGTCAGTTGCTGTTTGTGTTTGCAGGGGAAGCATAAATGGTGACCATGTGACAGCACTCGTCTTTGTCTTTATTTTTAGGAAGTCGAGGCAGATAGCAGCAGACAAGGTCAAGCGTGGCAGGTGAGCAGCGGACAGAAGCAGTTGTTCTTGCTCACGTCACAATTTTTGGTGCAACTCTAAGCATCCGTTCTCATTTGTGTGCTTTAGGGAATCCACCTGGAGTATGCCAAGCGCCGTCACCAACTGGCCGATGGACCGGGTTTCCTGTGCTTTTGAGCCCTCTGGAAGTAGTACAGGACCCTGTGATGAAGCCTTCAAATTTTCTATTTCAAGGTCCCCTCTGGGTAGCCCACGGGAATGGCCAAGGAGTTGCAGTGAGTCGGGGAGGTAAGGAGGAGGAACGAGGGTCCACTCATGTTTCAGGAATGCCCAGTCACCTTGTCTCCACTTAACCTAGGCGTACCTTGCGACAATGGCGTCGGCCTCCGAGCGTGGCCGAAGAGTCCGGCCCGAGCACTGGTGCTTCTTAGGAGACGGTGAGTAGCAGAATTGTCAGGTTTTGGCCCATGTGCTGTTAAGATTGTGCACTGATGTTTGGTTTTCTTTCTCTTGGCAGAGTAAGAGCCAACAGCCTGGTGACAGCTGGAACTTCCCAGACGGGGAGGCGGCCTTCTTTTGCACCCGACAGGGATTCGCATCCCCGGATGCGTGCGAGATAAGTCGTGGGCTACAGAGGGGATGGAAGCGGGGTGCTGGGTTGGGACTCCCCGGGAGGGGTTTTTGTCTCCGTTTTAGCGATGGGGATGTCCAAGAAATGTTCCCTTAACCCACCTAAAGGGAAAGCGTCTCTTTTGATCGCAGCGCTGAGGTGCATTGGGCAGAGCAGTTCCTGTGTGTGTCGTGTCACTTGTCTCTCGTGCATTCTGTGTTGTTTGGGTCCCTCATGTCCTTTATCTTTTTTACCTTAGCCCTTTGAGGAGCATATGGGTCACCCTGGCCTCATTCTTGGCATCTGTGATCTTTGCCTTCCTTGGCCTGGCCCCAGCGCCTTAGGACTTTTGTCTCGGGAGCCCTGACAGACATTGGAATCGCATCTGTCTTTAGAAGCATCCGGTCAGATGTCTTTTAAGGTCTTGCTCTGAGCCGTGTCAACAGCCACACACCGCAATGATCCATTATAGCTGCTTAGGACCGATAAGAATGCGAAGGTAGCTAGAGCCTTTCGACCGTAAGATTGTTGGACATTCATCTCTGCGGTTCTCTTAAGAAATCATTCTGTTAGCATCTTGTTCCTGCAGGGTTCCCTGAGCCTCATCGGCTCCGAGCCGTCCGTCTCAGGTCTCTAGGTCGTCTCGTTCCGCATTCTCCCGGCGCTCGCCGGCGTTCTTCTCGCCGAGATCTCTCTCCCCCTGTCGCGTCCCCTCGTTCGTCACGTTCTGTCCCGTGTCACGGGTGTCTGCACATATTTGTCCCGGACCTGCTCTGCCCTGCTGCATAAGCCTGTAACAGGACAAGTCCCAGGAGTTGAAATTTCTGATGCAGGGTGTAGTTGGGCTCTAGATTGTATTTGTAGATTGACATGTTTGGTGCTGTTAAGTTATCCTGCAGCCATTTGACATTACTCCTACCTTTCTTTCAGATGCAGATGGATTAAATCTGTGGCAGAGCCCCCAATCCCAGGTCAAGGGGTTTTCCCTGAGAAGGTCGGTCACTGTTTGTGTTTGCAGGGGAAGCATAAATGGTGACTATGTGACAGCACTCGTCTTTGTCTTTATTTTTAGGAAGTCGAGGCAGATAGCAGCAGACAAGGTCAAGCGTGGCAAGGTCAGTGAGCAGTGGACAGAAGCAGTTGTTCTCGCGCAGGTCTCAATTTCTGGTGCACCTCTAACCATCCGTTCTCATTTGTGTGCTTTAGACCATCCACTCGGTGTACGCTAAGCCCCTGTCATCAGGTGGCGGACGGACCGGGTTTCCTGCCCTCCGGAAGTATTACGGGACCCCGTGATGAAGCCCACGCATCTTGTATTTCAAGGTCCCGTCCGGGTAGCTTGCGGGAACGGCCGAGGAGCTGCGGTGAGTCGGGGAGGTAGGGAGGAGGAGCGGGGGTCCGCTCCAGTTTCAGCCGTGCCCAGTCACCTTGTCTCCACCTTAACCTAGGCGTACCTCGTGACGGCAGCGTCGGCCTCGGAGCACGGCCGAAGCGTGCGGCCCGAGCGCCAGGGCCCTCTTAGGAGAAGGTGAGTAGCAGAATTGTCAGGTTTTGGCCCATGTGCTGTTAAGATTGTGCACTGATGTTTCCTTTTCTTTGTCTTGGCAGACGAAGAGATAAGAGCCTGGTGACAGCTGGAACTTGCCAGACGGGGAGGCGGCCTTCTTTTGCACTCGACAGGGATTTGCACGCCCAGAAGTGTGCGAGATAAGTCGAGGGCTACGACCCACTGAGGGGAGGGAAGCGGGGTGCTGGCTTGGGACTGCCCGGAAGGGATTTTGGAGTCTGCTTTGGAGATGGGGATGTCTAAGAAGCGTCTCCTTAGGCCACCTAAAGGGACAGCGTCTCTTTTGATCTCAGCGCTGAGGCGCGCAGGGCAGAGCAGTTCCGGTGTGTGTCATGTCACTTGTCTCTTGTGCATTCTGTGTTGTTTGGGTCTGTCACGTCACTTGTCTTTTTTTACCTTAGCTGTCTGAGGGTCATCTTGGCATCTGTGATCTTTGCGTTCCTCGGCCCGGCACCAACGCCACAGGCCTTTTGACTCGGGAGTCCGGACAGGCATCGCAGTCGTATCTGTCTTTAGAAGCATCCGGTCAGATGTCTTTTAAGGTGTCGTTCCGAGCGGTAGCGACAGCCGCGCACCCCAACGATCCATTATAGCGGCTTAGGACTCGTGAGAACGCCAAGCTAGGTAGCTCATTCTTACCGTAGGCTTTTCAGGCATCCCCTTGTGCGGTTCTCAGAAGACATAGTTTTCTTAGCATCTTCTTCCTGCAGGGTTCTTTGAGCCTCATCGGCTCCGAGCCGGCCGTCTCGCCTAGGTCATCTCGTTCCGCAATCTCTCTGTCCTCGCGGGCATTTTTCTCGCCAAGAGATTTTTCTCCTCGTGGCGTCCCCTCGTTTGTCGTGTCCTGTCCTGTGTCACGGGTGTCTGCACGTATTTGTCCCGGAGCTGCTCTGTCCTGCTGCATAGCCAGGCGTAATTGCACAAGTCCTGGAGACCTGCAATTTGGAATGGGGGATGTAGTTGTATTCTAGATGGTATTCCTAGATTCATACAGGATGCTTGGACCTGTTAAGTTATCCTACAGTTGTTTGAATTTTCTCCTAACTTTCTTTCAGATGCAGACATTTAAGATCTGTGGCAGAGCGCCCCTCCCGGGTCAGGGGGTTTTCCCCAAGAAGGTCAGTTGCTGTTTGTATTTGCAGGGGAAGCATAAATGGTGACTATGTTACAGCACTGTTCTTTGTCTATTATTAGGAAGTCCAGGCAGATAGCTGCAGTCAAGGCCAAGTGTGCAAGGTCAGTGAGCAGTGGACAGAAGCACTTGTTCTTGCACATGTCCCAGTTTCTGGTGAAAGTCTAAGCATCCCCTTTTTTTTTTTTTTTTTTTTTTTATTTTATTTTATTTTAGGCGGTCCTCTTGCGAGATGTCTCTGACCCCAGATGTCTGAGGCCAGGTGGGTGCAAGCTTAAGGTGTAGGTGGGCGTACTTGTCGGGTCAGGGTCGTGGTCTTTTCTCGGTATGTCAGTGTGGTTTTTTTTTGCTTTGTTTCTTTGCAGGTGTCATTGCTGCCCTCGGCGTGTGAAGGAACAGAGTCAAGCGGGTGAGTCGGCATTTAGGCTGGGTGACTCATAGGTGACCGTTATGCGGCAGCACGCTAAGCCTGTACCTTTTCCTTTTGTAGGTATCCTCCTGGCAGCCTGTTGAGTCGCATCAAGATTTCAGGTGAGCCGGGGCAGCGGTGTGTCAGAGTTCCGGGGGTTCCTCTTTTGCAGGGCGCTAGTTGCATTTTCTGTTTTGTCTTAGGTACCGTGAGGAGGCGCATAGGTGAAATTTGGAAACGGCAGCACCGAAGCGGATGTAGAGACCGTGTCGCCGTCCACGTCCGGCTGATGATGGATTTTGTCTGGTTGTCTTGCAAAAGCTAAGTGTTGGGGCCCGTAGGTGGGAGAAGGGGAAAAACCTTTACTATCACAGGAGACAATTAGATGTTAGCTTAGAGGAGAGGCCCATAGTGGGACGGGCCTCTAGGAAGCAGAGGGAGAGGGTTTCTACTCAGCCTCACCAGAGTCTTCGCCGGGCAGGGCAGTTCCGATCCGTCTTTGCGTCCTCGCGAGGTTTGCGTCGGCGGCCTTCTTCGACTCTCGACGTCGTCGTGGATCTTTTCACCCGAGGAGCCCGCCTTCACGTCCGGAGCTCTAGCCACGGTCACGCCGTAGTCATCGCTTTCTTGTCTAGGCCTACTGAGCTTCTTAGGCTTCCTCTTAAGTCCTTTGGCACTAACATCTTGAAAGGAGTTAAATTTCATCATCATATGCTATTGCCCTAGGGCTTTCTTTCCTTTGGTATCATCGGCCTATGAGTCATCTTGGACTAGCAATCTTGGGTCCATAAGGTGGAACTGCCAGGCAGTTTCCACTCGTGTCTGTGTTATGTTGTCCGTGTCTGTGTTATGTTGTCTGTGTGTGTGTTACGTTGTCCGTGTCTGTGTTATGTCGTCCGTGTCCATTGATTTGTGCATCATAGGCCTTTGTTACATCTTGAGGCTTTCTCTGCATTGTTCTCTGCCGTATCGGCCATATTTTACTCGTGTACCTTCCTGGATATCGCTTATTCCAGCATCGTTACATTGTTACTTTTTGAGACGGGAAGAAGTACAGGAGACGTTCTCATCCATCTTCCTTCTCACCTTTGGTAGCGCCTTCTCTTCCCGTGCCATTCTCTCGGACTTCTAGAGGGAGCATATTAGACCGTCGTCACCTGACCGCAGTAGTTCCGTAGCTTGCGCCTTCTCAAAGGGTATAGGGCTCAACAATTCATCTTCCGGAGAGTTACGTCAAGTCCTCACTTATATTGTATCTATGTTGGCTTATATTGTACGTGCTTAGGTTGTACCTTCCTATGTTGGCTTATACTGTATGTGCTTATATTGTATGTACTTATGTCGTATGTACCTATGTCGGTTTATATTGTATGTACTTATACTGTATGTACCTACGTTGGCTTATATTGTGCATATATTGTATGTACCTACCTTGGCTTATGTTGTACATGCCTCTGTCGTGCCACTTACGATCGGAGCTGCCCTGCCCAGGCGCGTAGTCACGGTTAGGTAGAGCAGTTATAAAACTTTACAGTTCATCTGTCTTCTATGGGGGTTTTGGGTACAAAATTTATGGACCCGGAGCGGGAATAGCTCCTTGCTGTCAGATAGTCACTCGTTGACCGCCTCCCGTCGCCTCTGTCGTCTCGCAGGTCCCCGGGTCTCTACAAGTTATCCCGGAATCTACCGCCGGACATCGAAGAGCCGCGGTCAGAAGACGCGTCGAAGCGTCAACGTAGCGTTTCAAGTAAGGGTCGCGGTCAGCGTGTAAGCGGAAGAGCGCGTGAGAGAGCGTGATTGTCCGTGTCTGTCTGTGAGAGCTTGCGTCTGCAGGTGTGAGTGTGTGTCGACCGCTTCTAACCTTGTGCGTATGGCCTTTGCCTTTCAGGTTTTTCAGCTCATTTTTAAATTTAGAATAAAAAATCCCCAGCCGGGGGGTTTTTTTTTTTTCCCCCCGGCTGGGTTTTTTTTTCCTCGGTCCCGGCCGGTCCGCGAGGCGACGTTCATCGCCAAAGTTCGGAGGCGGACCGTCCCGGGACCGGGGTTTTCGTCAGGCAGGAGAATTTTTTCGGACGCTCCCGGGAACCACGTTCCCGAGGAGCGTCGTGCATGCGTGTCGATGGCCGGGGGTCAGAGGAGCGGTTGAGATGAGAGCGAGGGTGGGTTTGTGCGTGAGCTGAAGGAGGGCTCTGTGTGTGTGTGTTTGTGTGTGTGTGTTGACCGGTTCTAACCTTGTGCGTATGGCCTTTGCCTTTCAGGTTTTTCAGCTCATTTTTACATTTAGAATAAAAAATCCCCAGCCGGGGGGTTTTTTTTTTTTCCCCCCGGCTGGGTTTTTTTTTTCCTCGGTCCCGGCCGGTCCGCGAGGCGACGTTCATCGCCAAAGTTCGGAGGCGGACCGTCCCGGGACCGGGGTTTTCGTCAGGCAGGCGGATTTTTTCGGAGGCTCCCGGGAACCACGTTCCCGAGGAGCGTCGTGCATGCGTGTCGATGGCCGGGGGTTAGAGGAGCGGTTGAGACGAGAGCGAGGGTGGGTTTGTGCGTGAGCTGAAGGAGGGCTCTGTGTGTGTGTGTTTGTGTGTGTGTGTTGACCGGTTCTAACCTTGTGCGTATGGCCTTTGCCTTTCAGGTTTTTCAGCTCATTTTTACATTTAGAATAAAAAATCCCCAGCCGGGGGGTTTTTTTTTTTTCCCCCCGGCTGGGTTTTTTTTTCCTCGGTCCCGGCCGGTCCGCGAGGCGACGTTCATCGCCAAAGTTCGGAGGCGGACCGTCCCGGGACCGGGGTTTTCGTCAGGCAGGAGGATTTTTTTCAGAGGCTCCCGGGAACCACGTTCCCGAGGAACAACGATTGCTGGGGCTTAACGGAGCGGTTGAAACGATAGCGACAGTGAGTTTGTGTGCAATGTGAAGGAGGCGGTCACGGTGGATGACTGTTGGTTTCTGTGTGCTATTTTTGTTTGGTCTTTCCTCTAACAATCAATCAAAATGTAATGTAAATAGAAAAAAGGTTATATTGTGTTAATGTGCGTTCGTTGTCTATTGCCCCGTATTGTTCCGTGTTTGCATTTGCTGCTGCATTTCCACATACGGTTCTGTATGTAAGTGGGATTTCTACCGGTCAGTGTACGGATTGTATCTATGCTCCCATTGGTATACATTGTTTCCATGTATTTTGCTGGAGTGTAAATAAAAAAAATCATTCAATAAAGTTGAATCAACCCTAACAATGATGCCCCCCGCTCCCTTCCCCTCCCCCTTTGGCTCCTGTGTTTTTTTGGTGTGGTTTAGTCATTTTTTTTTTCCTACTGTATTTCTTCCTTTGCTTCTTCTATTAGTTTTCTTTCTGTCACGTCATTTCTGTCCGTCCCTAAGTTTGTTTCTGTTTCTTACTGATTCTAACTGTCTCTCTCTGCTTCTCTATTTCCCTGTATGTCTTTTCTTCTGTTTCTCTATTTCACTATTTCTAACTATTTATTTTTCTCTGTAGTTGATGCTTTTACTCTTTATTTCTTTTTCTCTCTGGCTTCTCTTCTTTTTTTTCTGTATTGTTTTGTCCTCTTCTTCACTCTCACCGTCTTTCTTTTTCACTCTAACCCTTCTCATTTTTTACTCTGTGCCATTCTTTTCCTATTTCTTTTCCTCTGTCTTTCTCTCCTTCTCTCCTTAAACTCTCTTTCTCTCTTTAAACTCTCCTTCTCTTCTAAAACTCTCTTTCTCTCTTTCTCTCCTAAAACTCTCTTTCTCTCTTTCTCTCCTAAAACTCTCCTTCTCTCTTTCTCTCCTAAAACTCTCCTTCTCTCTTTCTCTCCTAAAACTCTCCTTCTCTCTTTCTCTCCTAAAACTCTCTTTCTCTCTTTCTCTCCTAAAACTCTGTTTGTCTCTTTCTCTCCTAAAACTCTCTTTCTGTCTTTCTCTGCTAAAACTCTCCTTCTCTCTTTCTCTCCTAAAACTCTGTTTGTCTCTTTCTCTCCTAAAACTCTCTTTCTCTCTTTCTCTCCTAAAACTCTCTTTCTCTCTTTCTCTCCTAAAACTTTCTTTCTCTCTTTCTCTCCTAAAACTCTCTTTCTCTCTTTCTCTCCTAAAACTCTCTTTCTCTCTTTCTCTGCTAAAACTCTCTCTGTTTGTCTCTTTCTCTCCTAAAACTCTCTTTCTGTCTTTCTCTGCTTAAACTGTCTTTCTCTCCTTAAACTCTCTTTCTCTATTTCTCTCCTAAAACTCTTTCTCTCTTTCTCTCCTAAAACTCTTTCTCTCTCTTTCTCTCCTAAAACTCTATTTCTGTGTTTCTCTCTTTTTCTCCTAAAACTCTCTTTCTCTCCTAACTCTCTTTCTGTCTTTCTCTCCTAACTCTCTTTCTCTCTTTCTCTCCTCTCTTTCTGTTCTAACTCTGTTTCTCTCTTTCTCTCCTCTCTTTCTGTCCTAACTCTGTCTTTTTCTTTCTTTCCATCTTTTAATTTCTAACTTTGTTTCCCTTTCTAGCTTTCAAAAAGCAGCAGTAGAAACTTTCAGGCTCCCTGGGAGTAAAACAAAAAACAAACTTTAAATAATTATTAAAAAAAGAATTTACTCCCCGGGAGCCTGAAATTTTCTACTGCTGCACCGGACATATAGTTTTTCTTCTTTTTTATATATACCTATACACCCCCTAATTAGGGCTCCAGCTGGCAGGTACCCCAATCAGGGTTGGGGGGCGGGTCAGGGGGAGGGGTTAGGGTTGGGGGGCGGGTCAGGGGGAGGGGTTAGGGTTGGGGGGCGGGTCAGGGGGAGGGGTTAGGGTTGGGGGGCGGGTCAGGGGGAGGGGTTAGGGTTGGGGGGCGGGTCAGGGGGAGGGGTTAGGGTTGGGGGGCGGGTCAGGGGGAGGGGTTAGGGTTGGGGGGCGGGTCAGGGGGAGGGGTTAGGGTTGGGGGGCGGGTCAGGGGGAGGGGTTAGGGTTGGGGGGCGGGTCAGGGGGAGGGGTTAGGGTTGGGGGGCGGGTCAGGGGGAGGGGTTAGGGTTGGGGGGCGGGTCAGGGGGAGGGGTTAGGGTTGGGGGGCGGGTCAGGGGGAGGGGTTAGGGTTGGGGGGCGGGTCAGGGGGAGGGGTTAGGGTTGGGGGGCGGGTCAGGGGGAGGGGTTAGGGTTGGGGGGCGGGTCAGGGGGAGGGGTTAGGGTTGGGGGGCGGGTCAGGGGGAGGGGTTAGGGTTGGGGGGCGGGTCAGGGGGAGGGGTTAGGGTTGGGGGGCGGGTCAGGGGGAGGGGTTAGGGTTGGGGGGCGGGTTAGGGGTAGGGTTAGGGTTAGGGGGAGGGTTAGGGTTAGGGTTAGGGTTAGGGTTAGGGTTAGGGTTAGGGTTAGGGTTAGGGTTAGGGTTAGGGTTAGGGTTAGGGTTAGGGTTAGGGTTAGGGTTAGGGTTAGGGTTAGGGTTAGGGTTAGGGTTAGGGTTAGGGTTAGGGTTAGGGTTAGGGTTAGGGTTAGGGTTAGGGTTAGGGTTAGGGTTAGGGTTAGGGTTAGGGTTAGGGTTAGGGTTAGGGTTAGGGTTAGGGTTAGGGTTAGGGTTAGGGTTAGGGTTAGGGTTAGGGTTAGGGTTAGGGTTAGGGTTAGGGTTAGGGTTAGGGTTAGGGTTAGGGTTAGGGTTAGGGTTAGGGTTAGGGTTAGGGTTAGGGTTAGGGTTAGGGTTAGGGTTAGGGTTAGGGTTAGGGTTAGGGTTAGGGTTAGGGTTAGGGTTAGGGTTAGGGTTAGGGTTAGGGTTAGGGTTAGGGTTAGGGTTAGGGTTAGGGTTAGGGTTAGGGTTAGGGTTAGGGTTAGGGTTAGGGTTAGGGTTAGGGTTAGGGTTAGGGTTAGGGTTAGGGTTAGGGTTAGGGTTAGGGTTAGGGTTAGGGTTAGGGTTAGGGTTAGGGTTAGGGTTAGGGTTAGGGTTAGGGTTAGGGTTAGGGTTAGGGTTAGGGTTAGGGTTAGGGTTAGGGTTAGGGTTAGGGTTAGGGTTAGGGTTAGGGTTAGGGTTAGGGTTAGGGTTAGGGTTAGGGTTAGGGTTAGGGTTAGGGTTAGGGTTAGGGTTAGGGTTAGGGTTAGGGTTAGGGTTAGGGTTAGGGTTAGGGTTAGGGTTAGGGTTAGGGTTAGGGTTAGGGTTAGGGTTAGGGTTAGGGTTAGGGTTAGGGTTAGGGTTAGGGTTAGGGTTAGGGTTAGGGTTAGGGTTAGGGTTAGGGTTAGGGTTAGGGTTAGGGTTAGGGTTAGGGTTAGGGTTAGGGTTAGGGTTAGGGTTAGGGTTAGGGTTAGGGTTAGGGTTAGGGTTAGGGTTAGGGTTAGGGTTAGGGTTAGGGTTAGGGTTAGGGTTAGGGTTAGGGTTAGGGTTAGGGTTAGGGTTAGGGTTAGGGTTAGGGTTAGGGTTAGGGTTAGGGTTAGGGTTAGGGTTAGGGTTAGGGTTAGGGTTAGGGTTAGGGTTAGGGTTAGGGTTAGGGTTAGGGTTAGGGTTAGGGTTAGGGTTAGGGTTAGGGTTAGGGTTAGGGTTAGGGTTAGGGTTAGGGTTAGGGTTAGGGTTAGGGTTAGGGTTAGGGTTAGGGTTAGGGTTAGGGTTAGGGTTAGGGTTAGGGTTAGGGTTAGGGTTAGGGTTAGGGTTAGGGTTAGGGTTAGGGTTAGGGTTAGGGTTAGGGTTAGGGTTAGGGTTAGGGTTAGGGTTAGGGTTAGGGTTAGGGTTAGGGTTAGGGTTAGGGTTAGGGTTAGGGTTAGGGTTAGGGTTAGGGTTAGGGTTAGGGTTAGGGTTAGGGTTAGGGTTAGGGTTAGGGTTAGGGTTAGGGTTAGGGTTAGGGTTAGGGTTAGGGTTAGGGTTAGGGTTAGGGTTAGGGTTAGGGTTAGGGTTAGGGTTAGGGTTAGGGTTAGGGTTAGGGTTAGGGTTAGGGTTAGGGTTAGGGTTAGGGTTAGGGTTAGGGTTAGGGTTAGGGTTAGGGTTAGGGTTAGGGTTAGGGTTAGGGTTAGGGTTAGGGTTAGGGTTAGGGTTAGGGTTAGGGTTAGGGTTAGGGTTAGGGTTAGGGTTAGGGTTAGGGTTAGGGTTAGGGTTAGGGTTAGGGTTAGGGTTAGGGTTAGGGTTAGGGTTAGGGTTAGGGTTAGGGTTAGGGTTAGGGTTAGGGTTAGGGTTAGGGTTAGGGTTAGGGTTAGGGTTAGGGTTAGGGTTAGGGTTAGGGTTAGGGTTAGGGTTAGGGTTAGGGTTAGGGTTAGGGTTAGGGTTAGGGTTAGGGTTAGGGTTAGGGTTAGGGTTAGGGTTAGGGTTAGGGTTAGGGTTAGGGTTAGGGTTAGGGTTAGGGTTAGGGTTAGGGTTAGGGTTAGGGTTAGGGTTAGGGTTAGGGTTAGGGTTAGGGTTAGGGTTAGGGTTAGGGTTAGGGTTAGGGTTAGGGTTAGGGTTAGGGTTAGGGTTAGGGTTAGGGTTAGGGTTAGGGTTAGGGTTAGGGTTAGGGTTAGGGTTAGGGTTAGGGTTAGGGTTAGGGTTAGGGTTAGGGTTAGGGTTAGGGTTAGGGTTAGGGTTAGGGTTAGGGTTAGGGTTAGGGTTAGGGTTAGGGTTAGGGTTAGGGTTAGGGTTAGGGTTAGGGTTAGGGTTAGGGTTAGGGTTAGGGTTAGGGTTAGGGTTAGGGTTAGGGTTAGGGTTAGGGTTAGGGTTAGGGTTAGGGTTAGGGTTAGGGTTAGGGTTAGGGTTAGGGTTAGGGTTAGGGTTAGGGTTAGGGTTAGGGTTAGGGTTAGGGTTAGGGTTAGGGTTAGGGTTAGGGTTAGGGTTAGGGTTAGGGTTAGGGTTAGGGTTAGGGTTAGGGTTAGGGTTAGGGTTAGGGTTAGGGTTAGGGTTAGGGTTAGGGTTAGGGTTAGGGTTAGGGTTAGGGTTAGGGTTAGGGTTAGGGTTAGGGTTAGGGTTAGGGTTAGGGTTAGGGTTAGGGTTAGGGTTAGGGTTAGGGTTAGGGTTAGGGTTAGGGTTAGGGTTAGGGTTAGGGTTAGGGTTAGGGTTAGGGTTAGGGTTAGGGTTAGGGTTAGGGTTAGGGTTAGGGTTAGGGTTAGGGTTAGGGTTAGGGTTAGGGTTAGGGTTAGGGTTAGGGTTAGGGTTAGGGTTAGGGTTAGGGTTAGGGTTAGGGTTAGGGTTAGGGTTAGGGTTAGGGTTAGGGTTAGGGTTAGGGTTAGGGTTAGGGTTAGGGTTAGGGTTAGGGTTAGGGTTAGGGTTAGGGTTAGGGTTAGGGTTAGGGTTAGGGTTAGGGTTAGGGTTAGGGTTAGGGTTAGGGTTAGGGTTAGGGTTAGGGTTAGGGTTAGGGTTAGGGTTAGGGTTAGGGTTAGGGTTAGGGTTAGGGTTAGGGTTAGGGTTAGGGTTAGGGTTAGGGTTAGGGTTAGGGTTAGGGTTAGGGTTAGGGTTAGGGTTAGGGTTAGGGTTAGGGTTAGGGTTAGGGTTAGGGTTAGGGTTAGGGTTAGGGTTAGGGTTAGGGTTAGGGTTAGGGTTAGGGTTTTAGGGTTAGGGTTAGGGTTAGGGTTAGGGTTAGGGTTAGGGTTAGGGTTAGGGTTAGGGTTAGGGTTAGGGTTAGGGTTAGGGTTAGGGTTAGGGTTAGGGTTAGGGTTAGGGTTAGGGTTAGGGTTAGGGTTAGGGTTAGGGTTAGGGTTAGGGTTAGGGTTAGGGTTAGGGTTAGGGTTAGGGTTAGGGTTAGGGTTAGGGTTAGGGTTAGGGTTAGGGTTAGGGTTAGGGTTAGGGTTAGGGTTAGGGTTAGGGTTAGGGTTAGGGTTAGGGTTAGGGTTAGGGTTAGGGTTAGGGTTAGGGTTAGGGTTAGGGTTAGGGTTAGGGTTAGGGTTAGGGTTAGGGTTAGGGTTAGGGTTAGGGTTAGGGTTAGGGTTAGGGTTAGGGTTAGGGTTAGGGTTAGGGTTAGGGTTAGGGTTAGGGTTAGGGTTAGGGTTAGGGTTAGGGTTAGGGTTAGGGTTAGGGTTAGGGTTAGGGTTAGGGTTAGGGTTAGGGTTAGGGTTAGGGTTAGGGTTAGGGTTAGGGTTAGGGTTAGGGTTAGGGTTAGGGTTAGGGTTAGGGTTAGGGTTAGGGTTAGGGTTAGGGTTAGGGTTAGGGTTAGGGTTAGGGTTAGGGTTAGGGTTAGGGTTAGGGTTAGGGTTAGGGTTAGGGTTAGGGTTAGGGTTAGGGTTAGGGTTAGGGTTAGGGTTAGGGTTAGGGTTAGGGTTAGGGTTAGGGTTAGGGTTAGGGTTTAGGGTTAGGGTTAGGGTTAGGGTTAGGGTTAGGGTTAGGGTTAGGTTAGGGTTAGGGTTAGGGTTAGGGTTAGGGTTAGGGTTAGGGTTAGGGTTAGGGTTAGGGTTAGGGTTAGGGTTAGGGTTAGGGTTAGGGTTAGGGTTAGGGTTAGGGTTAGGGTTAGGGTTAGGGTTAGGGTTAGGGTTAGGGTTAGGGTTAGGGTTAGGGTTAGGGTTAGGGTTAGGGTTAGGGTTAGGGTTAGGGTTAGGGTTAGGGTTAGGGTTAGGGTTAGGGTTAGGGTTAGGGTTAGGGTTAGGGTTAGGGTTAGGGTTAGGGTTAGGGTTAGGGTTAGGGTTAGGGTTAGGGTTAGGGTTAGGGTTAGGGTTAGGGTTAGGGTTAGGGTTAGGGTTAGGGTTAGGGTTAGGGTTAGGGTTAGGGTTAGGGTTAGGGTTAGGGTTAGGGTTAGGGTTAGGGTTAGGGTTTTAGGGTTAGGGTTAGGGTTAGGGTTAGGGTTAGGGTTAGTTAGGGTTAGGGTTAGGGTTAGGGTTAGGGTTAGGGTTAGGGTTAGGGTTAGGGTTAGGGTTAGGGTTAGGGTTAGGGTTAGGGTTAGGGTTAGGGTTAGGGTTAGGGTTAGGGTTAGGGTTAGGGTTAGGGTTAGGGTTAGGGTTAGGGTTAGGGTTAGGGTTAGGGTTAGGGTTAGGGTTAGGGTTAGGGTTAGGGTTAGGGTTAGGGTTAGGGTTAGGGTTAGGGTTAGGGTTAGGGTTAGGGTTAGGGTTAGGGTTAGGGTTAGGGTTAGGGTTAGGGTTAGGGTTAGGGTTAGGGTTAGGGTTAGGGTTAGGGTTAGGGTTAGGGTAGGGTTAGGGTTAGGGTTAGGGTTAGGGTTAGGGTTAGGGTTAGGGTTAGGGTTAGGGTTAGGGTTAGGGTTAGGGTTAGGGTTAGGGTTAGGGTTAGGGTTAGGGTTAGGGTTAGGGTTAGGGTTAGGGTTAGGGTTAGGGTTAGGGTTGGGTTAGGGTTAGGGTTAGGGTTAGGGTTAGGGTTAGGGTTAGGGTTAGGGTTAGGGTAGGGTTAGGGTTAGGGTTAGGGTTAGGGTTAGGG
>NW_026530364.1:41115-76629 GCF_026979565.1 Vidua chalybeata | reverse complement strand
TGATTAACTGATCAGTCCCTTGTTGTTTGCCTTTTTGCACTTTTGGGATCGTGAAAGACCATCACGACACCGCTGCAAGAAGCGGATCGTCAGAGTGGGATGCATGAAAACTAAAATCAAAACCCAGGAAAGTTTGTCCTGGAACACCTTCCATTGGCATGCCAAGAGTGAATTCAAGAGGCAGGAGAGCATCAGCCACCGTCCTGCAGCTGTCCTGCGAGCTTCGCACACAAGCCCGGCTTCTTCGCGGCTTCGTTCTTCGCCTCTTGCAGCTACCCGCGATCTCCGCTGCCGGAGGACAAGAAGCGGCTACTTCGCGCCAGATAACTGAGCGGCAGCGGTGCGCTCCGAGCGCCGCTTCTGCCGAAAGACGCCGGCAGCCGGCACTTGCTTTCGGCCAGCTCCGGAGGCTGCGTATTCTGCCTCTCTAGTCGCCTACATCTTAGCCAAAAGCTTTTTCCGCTCCCAGTTCTCAAGGAGAAAGTGTACCAGCACTGCTCACTTAGCCCGGACCTTGCCAGGAAATAAGATTTGCTGCACATCCAAGGACACTGCACTTTCCTGGGGCAAGCTGGCAACCTGCTGGCAGATGGCCGTGCTCTCTGCCCACTCCTGCCCAGCTCTGGGTAGTAGCGGGCACGTTGCAGCCTGGCGAAGGCAAGAAGCCTGGAGAGCTGTCACAGAGCAGAAGGGCAGCTGAGATGCTGAAAAGCAGCAAAGCTGAACAGCCTGCCTCAGCTTCAGCAGTGTGTAATTGACTGAAGGCGAAAAACCAAGCAGCAGAGCAGCGGGCTTCTGTGCGCACTGAAGGCAATTGCAAGAATCCAGCAGCTGCTCCTTGCCAAGCACAGGCAGCTGCCTAGGTTCTTGCTTCTTGACCAACTCACAGTTGCCCTTCTTTTCAGCAGCTGCCACCGTGTTCTCTGCATCTCGGAGCCTCTGGGGAGCAACAAGAATTTCCAAGGTGGGATGCATGACGACTGTAAGTCAAAACCCAGGAAAGTTGTCCTGGAACACCTTCCATTGGCATGCCAAGAGTGAATTCAAGAGGCAGGAGAGCAGCAGCCACCGTCCTGCAGCTGTGTTGCGAGCTTCGCACACAAGCCGGCTTCTTCGCGGCTTCGTTCTTCGCCTCTTGCAAGCTACCGCGATCTCCGGCTGCCGGAGGACAAGAAGCGGCTACTTTCGCGCACAGAGATCACTGGAGCGGCAGCGGTGCGCTCCGAAGCCGCCGGCTTCTGCGAGAACGCCGGCAAGCGCGCACTTGCTTTCGGCCAGCTCCGGAGCTGCGTATTCTGCCTCTCTAGTCGCCTACATCTTAGCCAAAAGCTTTTCCGCTCCAGTTCTCAAGAGAAAGTGTACCAGCACTGCTCACTTAGCCCGACCTTGCCAGGAAATAAGATTTGCTGCACATTCCAAGGACACTGCACTTTCCTGGCAAGCTGCACCCTGCTGGCAGATGGCCGTGCTCTCTGCCCACTCCTGCCCAGCTCTGGGTAGTAGCGGGCACGTTGCAGCCTGGCGAAGGCAAGAAGCCTGGAGAGCTGTCACAGAGCAGAAGGGCAGCTGAGATGCTGAAAAGCAGCAAAAGCTGAACAGCCTGCCTCAGCTTCAGCAGTGTGTAATTGACTGAAGGCGAAAAACAGCAGCAGAGCAGCGGGCTTCTGTGCGCACTGAAGGCAATTGCAAGAATCCAGCAGCTGCTCCTTGCCAAGCACAGGCAGCTGCCTAGGTTCTTGCTTCTTGACCAACTCACAGTTGCCCTTCTTTTCAGCAGCTGCCACCGTGTTCTCTGCATCTCGGAGCCTCTGGGGAGCAACAAGAATTTCCAAAGGTGGGATGCATGACGACTATGTCAAAACCCAGGAAAGTTGTCCTGGAACACCTTCCATTGGCATGCCAAGAGTGAATTCAAGAGGCATGAGAGCAGCAGCCACCGTCCTGCAGCTGTCTGCGAGCTTCGCACACAAGCCGGCTTCTTCGCGGCTTCGTTCTTCGCCTCTTGCAAGCTACCGCGATCTCCGGCTGCCGGAGGACAAGAAGCGGCTACTTCGCGCACAGATCACTGGAGCGGCAGCGGTGCGCTCCGAAGCGCCGCTTCTGCCGAAGACGCCGGCAAGCGGCACTTGCTTTTCGGCCAGCTCCGGAGCTGCGTATTCTGCCTCTCTAGTCGCCTACATCTTAGCCAAAAGCTTTTCCGCTCCAGTTCTCAAGGAGAAAGTGTGTACCAGCACTGCTCACTTAGCCCGACCTTGCCAGGAAATAAGATTTGCTGCACATTCCAAGGACACTGCACTTTCCTGGGCAAGCTGCAACCTGCTGGCAGATGGCCGTGCTCTCTGCCCACTCCTGCCCAGCTCTGGGTAGTAGCGGGCACGTTGCAGCCTGGCGAAGGCAAGAAGCCTGGAGAGCTGTCACAGAGCAGAAGGGCAGCTGAGATGCTGAAAAGCAGCAAAGCTGAACAGCCTGCCTCAGCTTCAGCAGTGTGTAATTGACTGAAGGCGAAAAACCAAGCAGCAGAGCAGCGGGCTTCTGTGCGCACTGAAGGCAATTGCAAGAATCCAGCAGCTGCTCCTTGCCAAGCACAGGCAGCTGCCTAGGTTCTTGCTTCTTGACCAACTCACAGTTGCCCTTCTTTTCAGCAGCTGCCACCGTGTTCTCTGCATCTCGGAGCCTCTGGGGAGCAACAAGAATTTCCAAGGTGGGATGCATGACGACTAGGTCAAAACCCAGGAAAGTTGTCCTGGAACACCTTCCATTGGCATGCCAGAGTGAATTCAAGAGGCAGGAGAGCAGCAGCCACCGTCCTGCAGCTGTGTGCGAGCTTCGCACACAAGCCGGCTTCTTCGCGGCTTCGTTCTTCGCCTCTTGCAAGCTACCGCGATCTCCGGCTGCCGGAGGACAAGAAGCGGCTACTTCGCGCACAGATCACTGGAGCGGCAGCGGTGCCTCACGAAGCGCCGCTTCTGCCGAAAGACGCCGGCAAGCGGCACTTGCTTTCGGCCAGCTCCGGAGCTGCGTATTCTGCCTCTCTAGTCGCCTACATCTTAGCCAAAAGCTTTTCCGCTCCAGTTTCTCAAGGAGAAAAGTGTACCAGCACTGCTCACTTAGCCCGACCTTGCCAGGAAATAAGATTTGCTGCACATTCCAAGGACACTGCACTTTCCTGGCAAGCTGCAACCTGCTGGCAGATGGCCGTGCTCTCTGCCCACGTCCTGCCCAGCTCTGGGTAGTAGCGGGCACGTTGCAGCCTGGCGAAGGCAAGAAGCCTGGAGAGCTGTCACAGAGCAGAAGGGCAGCTGAGATGCTGAAAAGCAGCAAAGCTGAACAGCCTGCCTCAGCTTCAGCAGTGTTTAATTGACTGAAGGCGAAAAACCAAGCAGCAGAGCAGCGGGCTTCTGTGCGCACTGAAGGCAATTGCAAGAATCCAGCAGCTGCTCCTTGCCAAGCACAGGCAGCTGCTAGGTTCTTGCTTCTTGACCAACTCACAGTTGCCCTTCTTTTCAGCAGCTGCCACCGTGGTCTCTGCATCTCGGAGCCTCTGGGAAGCAACAAGAATTTCCAAGGTGGGATGCATGACGACTAGGTCCAAACCCAGGAAAGTTGTCCTGGAACACCTTCCATTGGCATGCCAAGAGTGAATTCAAGAGGCAGGAAGCAGCAGCCACCGTCCTCTGCAGCTGCTGCGAGCTTCGCACACAAGCCGGCTTCTTCGCGGCTTCGTTCTTCGCCTCTTGCAAGCTACCGCGATCTCCGGCTGCCGGAGGACAAGAAGCGGCTACTTCGCGCACAGATCACTGGAGCGGCAGCAGTGCGCTCCGAAGCGCCGCTTCTGCCGAAAGACGCCGGCAAGCGGCACTTGCTTTCGGCCAGCTCCGGAGCTGCGTATTCTGCCTCTCTAGTCGCCTACATCTTAGCCAAAAGCTTTTCCGCTCCAGTTCTCAAGAGAAAGTGTACCAGCACTGCTCACTTAGCCCGACCTTGCCAGGAAATAAGATTTGCTGCACATTCCAAGGACACTGCACTTTCCTGGGCAAGCTGCAACCTGCTGGCAGATGGCCGTGCTCTCTGCCCACTCCTGCCCAGCTCTGGGTAGTAGCGGGCACGTTGCAGCCTGGCGAAGGCAAGAAGCCTCGAGAGCTGTCACAGAGCAGAAGGCCGCTGAGATGCTGAAAAGCAGCAAAGCTGAACAGCCTGCCTCAGCTTCAGCAGTGTGTAATTGACTGAAGGCGAAAAAGCAAGCAGCAGAGCAGCGGGCTTCTGTGCGCACTGAAGGCAATTGCAAGAATCCAGCAGCTGCTCCTTGCCAAGCACAGGCAGCTGCCTAGGTTCTTGCTTCTTGACCAACTCACAGTTGCCCTTCTTTTTCAGCAGCTGCCACCGTGTTTCTCTGCATCTCGGAGCCTCTGGGGAGCAACAAGAATTTCCAAGGTGGGATGCATGACGACTAGGTCAAACCCAGGAAAGTTGTCCTGGAACACCTTCCATTGGCATGCCAAGAGTGAATTCAAGGCAGGAGAGCAGCAGCCACCGCCTGCAGCTGCCTGCGAGCTTCCCACACAAGCCGGCTTCTTCGCGGCTTCGTTCTTCGCCTCTTGCAAGCTACCCGCGATCTCCGGCTGCCGGAGGACAAGAAGCGGCTACTTCGCGCACAGATCACTGGAGCGGCAGCGGTGCGCTCCGAAGCGCCGCTTCTGCCGAAAGACGCCGGCAAGCGGCACTTGCTTTCGGCCAGCTCCGGAGCTGCGTATTCTGCCTCTCTAGTCGCCTACATCTTAGCCAAAAGCTTTTCCGCTCCAGTTCTCAAGGAGAAAGTGTACCAGCACTGCTCACTTAGCCCGACCTTGCCAGGAAATAAGATTTGCTGCACATGCCAAGGACACTGCACTTTCCTGGGCAAGCTGCAACCTGCTGGCAGATGGCCGTGCTCTCTGCCCACATCCTGCCCAGCTCTGGGTAGTAGCGGGCACGTTGCAGCCTGGCGAAGGCAAGAAGCCCGAGAGCTGTCACAGAGCAGAAGGGCAGCTGAGATGCTGAAAAGCAGCAAAGCTGAACAGCCTGCCTCAGCTTCAGCAGTGTGTAATTGACTGAAGGCGAAAAAGCAAGCAGCAGAGCAGCGGGCTTCTGTGCGCACTGAAGGCAATTGCAAGAATCCAGCAGCTGCTCCTTGCCAAGCACAGGCAGCTGCCTAGGTTCTTGCTTCTTGACCAACTCACAATTGCCCTTCTTTTCAGCAGCTGCCACCGTGTTCTCTGCATCTCGGAGCCTCTGGGGAAGCAACAAGAATTTCCAAGGTGTGTAGGAGCCCGTCTGAAGCCCCTCATTTTCCGTTCTGCCTTCCGATTGCCAGAGAAAGAATCCCTCCTCCACTGCAGTTCCGGCTTAGAACAGGACACAGTGCAGGTGCACCCACTGAACCGTCATGTTAGCTGTTCCGAACAAGGCCTGGCAAGAACTTGGCAAGACTTGGCAAAGACTGACGTGGACCCAGCACGGGCAGCCTGATGCGCGCCTGCTTCTAATCTCCGTTCTTAAGCCAAATGAACTTTGGGGTGACTCCCGGGGTCCTTCATTGAAGACCCCTCATCTGCCTCGTTACCACTGTGACAAACAAGAATGAGAACCCTCCTCCCAAGGACTGAGACTGAGACCCCTGCTATAGGGAGGAGGGGAAATTGGTGGTCTGACCACTAATGACATGACCTGTTTCCCTTCAGTGATTCAAATGGACTTATTCTTCATTGGATTCGTCTTGCTTTGGTGGTTTCTGTGGACTCACCTGTTCCTGCGTGGCGATTACAATGACTTTCTTGTGACACTGCTCCCCCCTCTTTCCTCTGTGGACTATAACTGGAGCCCCGAGTCGACCAGAACTTCGGAGACTCCCCCGACACGACAGACGGATCCCCATCGTCCGGACCACTGAGGATCTCGCCTGTGTTGGTAGCTATTCCCATACCCCTCTTCTCTCTCTCTCTCTCCTTTTATCTCCTTTCCGATCCCCACTATCGCATTTACTGTTTTGGCCCTAATAAAGGTGCATTTGTTGTGATTAACTGATAGTCCCTTGTTGTTTGCCTTTTTTCACTTTTGGGATCGGTGAAAAGAACCATCACGACACCCGCAAGAAAGCGGATCGTGAGAGGTGGGATGCATGAAAAATAAAATCAAACCCAGGAAGTTTGTCCTGGAACACCTTCCATTGGCATGCCAAGAGTGAATTCAAGAGGCAGGAGAGCAGCAGCCACCGTCCTGCAGCTGTCTGCGAGCTTCGCACACAAGCCGGCTTCTTCGCGGCTTCGTTCTTCGCCTCTTGCAAGCTACCGCGATCTCCGGCTGCCGGAGGACAAGAAGCGGCTACTTCGCGCACAGATCACTGGAGTGGCAGCGGTGCGCTCCGAAGCGCCGCTTCTGCCGAGAGACGCCGGCAAGCGGCACTTGCTTTCGGCCAGCTCCGGAGCTGCGTATTCTGCCTCTCTAATCGCCTACATCTTAGCCAAAAGCTTTTCCGCTCCAGTTCTCAAGGAGAAAGTGTACCAGCACTGCTCACTTAGCCCGACCTTGCCAGGAAATAAGATTTGCTGCACATTCCAAGGACACTGCACTTTCCTGGGCAAGCTGCAACCTGCTGGCAGATGGCCGTGCTCTCTGCCCACTCCTGCCCAGCTCTGGGTAGTAGCGGCACGTTGCAGCCTGGCGAAGGCAAGAAGCCTGAGAGCTGTCACAGAGCAGAAGGGCAGCTGAGATGCTGAAAAGCAGCAAAGCTGAACAGCCTGCCTCAGCTTCAGCAGTGTGTAATTGACTGAAGGCGAAAAACCAAGCAGCAGAGCAGCGGGCTTCTGTGCGCACTGAAGGCAATTGCAAGAATCCAGCAGCTGCTCCTTGCCAAGCACAGGCAGCTGCCTAGGTTCTTGCTTCTTGACCAACTCACAGTTGCCCTTCTTTTCAGCAGCTGCCACCGTGTTCTCTGCATCTCGGAGCCTCTGGGGAGCAACAAGAATTTCCAAGGTGGGATGCATGACGACTATGTCAAAACCCAGGAAAGTTGTCCTGGAACACCTTCCATTGGCATGCCAAGAGTGAATTCAAGAGGCAGGAGAGCAGCAGCCACCGTCCTGCAGCTGTCTGCGAGCTTCGCACACAAGCCGGCTTCTTCGCGGCTTCGTTCTTCGCCTCTTGCAAGCTACCGCGATCTCCGGCTGCCGGAGGACAAGAGCGGCTACTTCGCGCACAGATCACTGGAGCGGCAGCGGTGCGCTCCGAAGCGCCGCTTCTGCCGAAAGACGCCGGCAAGCGGCACTTGCTTTCGGCCAGCTCCGGAGCTGCGTATTCTGCCTCTCTAGTCGCCTACATCTTAGCGAAAAGCTTTTCCGCTCCAGTTCTCAAGGAGAAAGTGTACCAGCACTGCTCACTTAGCCCGACCTTGCCAGGAAATAAGATTTGCTGCACATTCCAAGGACACTGCACTTTCCTGGGCAAGCTGCAACCTGCTGGCAGATGGCCGTGCTCTCTGCCCACTCCTGCCCAGCTCTGGGTAGTAGCGGGCACGTTGCAGCCTGGCGAAGGCAAGAAGCCTGGAGAGCTGTCACAGAGCAGAAGGGCAGCTGAGATGCTGAAAAGCAGCAAAGCTGAACAGCCTGCCTCAGCTTCAGCAGTGTGTAATTGACTGAAGGCGAAAAACCAAGCAGCAGAGCAGCGGGCTTCTGTGCGCACTGAAGGCAATTGCAAGAATCCAGCAGCTGCTCCTTGCCAAGCACAGGCAGCTGCCTAGGTTCTTGCTTCTTGACCAACTCACAGTTGCCCTTCTTTTCAGCAGCTGCCACCGTGTTCTCTGCATCTCGGAGCCTCTGGGGAGCAACAAGAATTTCCAAGGTGGGATGCATGACGACTATGTCAAAACCAGGAAGTTGTCCTGGAACACCTTCCATTGGCATGCCAAGAGTGAATTCAAGAGGCAGGAGAGCAGCAGCCACCGTCCTGCAGCTGTCTGCGAGCTTCGCACACAAGCCGGCTTCTTCGCGGCTTCGTTCTTCGCCTCTTGCAAGCTACCGCGATCTCCGGCTGCCGAGGACAAGAAGCGGCTACTTCGCGCACAGATCACTGGAGCGGCAGCGGTGCGCTCCGAAGCGCCGCTTCTGCCGAGAGACGCCGGCAAGCGGCACTTGCTTTCGGCCAGCTCCGGAGCTGCGTATTCTGCCTCTCTAGTCGCCTACATCTTAGCCAAAAGCTTTTCCGCTCCAGTTCTCAAGGAGAAAGTGTACCAGCACTGCTCACTTAGCCCGACCTTGCCAGGAAATAAGATTTGCTGCACATTCCAAGGACACTGCACTTTCCTGGGCAAGCTGCAACCTGCTGGCAGATGGCCGTGCTCTCTGCCCACTCCTGCCCAGCTCTGGTAGTAGCGGGCACGTTGCAGCCTGGCGAAGGCAAGAAGCCTCGAGAGCTGTCACAGAGCAGAAGGGCAGATGAGATGCTGAAAAGCAGCAAAGCTGAACAGCCTGCCTCAGCTTCAGCAGTGTGTAATTGACTGAAGGCGAAAAACCAAGCAGCAGAGCAGCGGGCTTCTGTGCGCACTGAAGGCAATTGCAAGAATCCAGCAGCTGCTCCTTGCCAAGCACAGGCAGCTGCCTAGGTTCTTGCTTCTTGACCAACTCACAGTTGCCCTTCTTTTCAGCAGCTGCCACCGTGTTCTCTGCATCTCGGAGCCTCTGGGGAGCAACAAGAATTTCCAAGGTGGGATGCATGACGACTATGTCAAAACCCAGGAAAGTTGTCCTGGAACACCTTCCATTGGCATGCCAAGAGTGAATTCAAGAGGCAGGAGAGCAGCAGCCACCGTCCTGCAGCTGTCTGCGAGCTTCGCACACAAGCCGGCTTCTTCGCGGCTTCGTTCTTCGCCTCTTGCAAGCTACCGCGATCTCCGGCTGCCGGAGGACAAGAAGCGGCTACTTCGCGCACAGATCACTGGAGCGGCAGCGGTGCGCTCCGAAGCGCCGCTTCTGCCGAAAGACGCCGGCAAGCGGCACTTGCTTTCGGCCAGCTCCGGAGCTGCGTATTCTGCCTCTCTAGTCGCCTACATCTTAGCCAAAAGCTTTTCCGCTCCAGTTCTCAAGGAGAAAGTGTACCAGCACTGCTCACTTAGCCCGACCTTGCCAGGAAATAAGATTTGCTGCACATTCCAAGGACACTGCACTTTCCTGGGCAAGCTGCAACCTGCTGGCAGATGGCCGTGCTCTCTGCCCACTCCTGCCCAGCTCTGGGTAGTAGCGGGCACGTTGCAGCCTGGCGAAGGCAAGAAGCCTGGAGAGCTGTCACAGAGCAGAAGGGCAGCTGAGATGCTGAAAAGCAGCAAAGCTGAACAGCCTGCCTCAGCTTCAGCAGTGTGTAATTGACTGAAGGCGAAAAACCAAGCAGCAGAGCAGCGGGCTTCTGTGCGCACTGAAGGCAATTGCAAGAATCCAGCAGCTGCTCCTTGCCAAGCACAGGCAGCTGCCTATGTTCTTGCTTCTTGACAACTCACAGTTGCCCTTCTTTTCAGCAGCTGCCACCGTGTTCTCTGCATCTCGGAGCCTCTGGGAGCAACAAGAATTTCCAAGGTGGGATGCATGACGACTAGGTCAAAACCCAGGAAAGTTGTCCTGGAACACCTTCCATTGGCATGCCAAGAGTGAATTCAAGAGGCAGGAGAGCAGCAGCCACCGTCCTGCAGCTGTCTGCGAGCTTCGCACACAAGCCGTCTTCTTCGCGGCTTCGTTCTTCGCCTCTTGCAAGCTACCGCGATCTCCGGCTGCCGGAGGACAAGAGCGGCTACTTCGCGCACAGATCACTGGAGCGGCAGCGGTGCGCTCCGAAGCGCCGCTTCTGCCGAAAGACGCCGGCAAGCGGCACTTGCTTTCGGCCAGCTCCGGAGCTGCGTATTCTGCCTCTCTAGTCGCCTACATCTTAGCCAAAAGATTTTCCGCTCCAGTTCTCAAGGAGAAAGTGTACCAGCACTGCTCACTTAGCCCGACCTTGCCAGGAAATAAGATTTGCTGCACATGCCAAGGACACTGCACTTTCCTGGGCAAGCTGCAACCTGCTGGCAGATGGCCGTGCTCTCTGCCCACTCCTGCCCAGCTCTGGGTAGTAGCGGGCACGTTGCAGCCTGGCGAAGGCAAGAAGCCTCGAGAGCTGTCACAGAGCAGAAGGGCCGCTGAGATGCTGAAAAGCAGCAAAGCTGAACAGCCTGCCTCAGCTTCAGCAGTGTGTAATTGACTGAAGGCGAAAAAGCAAGCAGCAGAGCAGCGGGCTTCTGTGCGCACTGAAGGCAATTGCAAGAATCCAGCAGCTGCTCCTTGCCAAGCACAGGCAGCTGCCTAGGTTCTTGCTTCTTGACCAACTCACAGTTGCCCTTCTTTTCAGCAGCTGCCACCGTGTTCTCTGCATCTCGGAGCCTCTGGGGAGCAACAAGAATTTCCAAGGTGGGATGCATGACGACTAGGTCAAAACCCAGGAAAGTTGTCCTGGAACACATTCCATTGGCATGCCAAGAGTGAATTCAAGAGGCAGGAGAGCAGCAGCCAGCGTCCTGCAGCTGCCTGCGAGCTTCCCACACAAGCCGGCTTCTTCGCGGCTTCGTTCTTCGCCTCTTGCAAGCTACCGCGATCTCCGGCTGCCGGAGGACAAGAAGCGGCTACTTCGCGCACAGATGACTGGAGCGGCAGCGGTGCGCTCCGAAGCGCCGCTTCTGCCGAAAGACGCCGGCAAGCGGCACTTGCTTTCGGCCAGCTCCGGAGCTGCGTATTCTGCCTCTCTAGTCGCCTACATCTTAGCCAAAAGCTTTTCCGCTCCAGTTCTCAAGGAGAAAGTGTACCAGCACTGCTCACTTAGCCCGACCTTGCCAGGAAATAAGATTTGCTGCACATGCCAAGGACACTGCACTTTCCTGGGCAAGCTGCAACCTGCTGGCAGATGGCCGTGCTCTCTGCCCACTCCTGCCCAGCTCTGGGTAGTAGCGGGCACGTTGCAGCCTGGCGAAGGCAAGAAGCCTCGAGAGCTGTCACAGAGCAGAAGGGCCGCTGAGATGCTGAAAAGCAGCAAAGCTGAACAGCCTGCCTCAGCTTCAGCAGTGTGTAATTGACTGAAGGCGAAAAAGCAAGCAGCAGAGCAGCGGGCTTCTGTGCGCACTGAAGGCAATTGCAAGAATCCAGCAGCTGCTCCTTGCCAAGCACAGGCAGCTGCCTAGGTTCTTGCTTCTTGACCAACTCACAATTGCCCTTCTTTTCAGCAGCTGCCACCGTGTTCTCTGCATCTCGGAGCCTCTGGGGAGCAACAAGAATTTCAAGGTGGGATGCATGACGACTAGGTCAAAACCCAGGAAAGTTGTCCTGGAACACCTTTCATTGGCATGCCAAGAGTGAATTCAAGTGGCAGGAGAGCAGCAGCCAGCGTCCTGCAGCTGCCTGCGAGCTTCCCACACAAGCCGGCTTCTTCGCGGCTTCGTTCTTCGCCTCTTGCAAGCTACCGCGATCTCCGGCTGCCGGAGGACAAGAAGCGGCTACTTCGCGCACAGATCACTGGAGCGGCAGCGGTGCGCTCCGAAGCGCCGCTTCTGCCGAAAGACGCCGGCAAGCGGCACTTGCTTTCGGCCAGCTCCGGAGCTGCGTATTCTGCCTCTCTAATCGCCTACATCTTAGCCAAAAGATTTTCCGCTCCAGTTCTCAAGGAGAAAGTGTACCAGCACTGCTCACTTAGCCCGACCTTGCCAGGAAATAAGATTTGCTGCACATGCCAAGGACACTGCACTTTCCTGGGCAAGCTGCAACCTGCTGGCAGATGGCCGTGCTCTCTGCCCACTCCTGCCCAGCTCTGGGTAGTAGCGGGCACGTTGCAGCCTGGCGAAGGCAAGAAGCCTCGAGAGCTGTCACAGAGCAGAAGGGCCGCTGAGATGCTGAAAAGCAGCAAAGCTGAACAGCCTGCCTCAGCTTCAGCAGTGTGTAATTGACTGAAGGCGAAAAACCAAGCAGCAGAGCAGCGGGCTTCTGTGCGCACTGAAGGCAATTGCAAGAATCCAGCAGCTGCTCCTTGCCAAGCACAGGCAGCTGCCTAGGTTCTTGCTTCTTGACCAACTCACAATTGCCCTTCTTTTCAGCAGCTGCCACCGTGTTCTCTGCATCTCGGAGCCTCTGGGGAGCAACAAGAATTTCCAAGGTGGTGTAGGAGCCCGTCCGAAGCCCCTCATTTTCCGTTCTGCCTTCCGATTGCCACGAGAAAGAATCCCTCCTCCACTGCAGTTCCGGCTTAGAACAGGACACAGTGCAGGTGCAACCACTGAACCGTCATGTTAGCTGTTCCGAACAAGGCCTGGCAAGAACTTGGCAAGGACTTGGCAAAGACCTGACGTGACCCAGCACGGGACAGCCTGATGCGCGGCCTGCTTCTAATCTCCGTTCTTAAGCCAAATGAACTTTTGGGGTGACTCCCGGGGTCCTTCATTGAAGACCCTCATCTGCCTCGTTACCACTGTGACAAACAAAGAATGAGAACCCTCCTCCCAAGGACTGAGACTGAGACCCTGCTATAGGGAGGAGGGGAAATTGGTGGTCTGACCACTAATGACATGACCTGTTTCCCTTCAGTGATTCAAATGGACTTATTCTTCATTGGATTCGTCTTGCTTTGGTGGTTTCTGTGGACTCACCTGTTCCTGCGTGGCGATTACAATGGACTTTCATTGTGACACTTGCTCCCCCCTCTTTCCTCTGTGGACTATAACTGGAGCCCCGAGTCGACCAGAACTTCGGAGACTCCCCCGACACGACAGACGGATCCCCATCGTCCGGACCACTGAGGATCTCGCCTGTGTTGGTAGCTATTCCCATACCCCTCTTCTCTCTCTCTCTCTCCTTTTATCTCCTTTCCGATCCCCACTATCGCATTTACTGTTTTGGCCCCTAATAAAGGTGCATTTGTTGTGATTAACTGATAGTCCCTTGTTGTTTGCCTTTTTGCACTTTGGGATCGGTGAAAAGAACCATCACGACACCCCGCAAGAAGCGGATCGTGAGAGGTGGGATGCATGAAAAATAAAATCAAAACCCAGGAAAGTTTGTCCTGGAACACCTTCCATTGGCATGCCAAGAGTGAATTCAAGAGGCAGGAGAGCAGCAGCCACCGTCCTGCAGCTGTCTGCGAGCTTCGCACACAAGCCGTCTTCTTCGCGGCTTCGTTCTTCGCCTCTTGCAAGCTACCGCGATCTCCGGCTGCCGGAGGACAAGAAGCGGCTACTTCGCGCACAGATCACTGGAGCGGCAGCGGTGCGCTCCGAAGCGCCGCTTCTGCCGAAAGACGCCGGCAAGCGGCACTTGCTTTCGGCCAGCTCCGGAGCTGCGTATTCTGCCTCTCTAGTCGCCTACATCTTAGCCAAAAGATTTTCCGCTCCAGTTCTCAAGGAGAAAGTGTACCAGCACTGCTCACTTAGCCCGACCTTGCCAGGAAATAAGATTTGCTGCACATTCAAGGACACTGCACTTTCCTGGGCAAGCTGCAACCTGCTGGCAGATGGCCGTGCTCTCTGCCCACTCCTGCCCAGCTCTGGGTAGTAGCGGGCACGTTGCAGCCTGGCGAAGGCAAGAAGCCTGGAGAGCTGTCACAGAGCAGAAGGGCAGCTGAGATGCTGAAAAGCAGCAAAGCTGAACAGCCTGCCTCAGCTTCAGCAGTGTGTAATTGACTGAAGGCGAAAAACCAAGCAGCAGAGCAGCGGGCTTCTGTGCGCACTGAAGGCAATTGCAAGAATCCAGCAGCTGCTCCTTGCCAAGCACAGGCAGCTGCCTATGTTCTTGCTTCTTGACCAACTCACAATTGCCCTTCTTTTCAGCAGCTGCCACCGTGTTCTCTGCATCTCGGAGCCTCTGGGGAGCAACAAGAATTTCCAAGGTGGGATGCATGACGACTAGGTCAAAACCCAGGAAAGTTGTCCTGGAACACCTTCCATTGGCATGCCAAGAGTGAATTCAAGAGGCAGGAGAGCGGCAGCCACCGTCCTGCAGCTGTCTGCGAGCTTCGCACACAGCCGGCTTCTTCGCGGCTTCGTTCTTCGCCTCTTGCAAGCTACTGCGATCTCCGGCTGCCGGAGGACAAGAAGCGGCTACTTCGCGCACAGATCACTGGAGCGGCAGCGGTGCGCTCCGAAGCGCCGCTTCTGCCGAGAGACGCCGGCAAGCGGCACTTGCTTTCGGCCAGCTCCGGAGCTGCGTATTCTGCCTCTCTAGTCGCCTACATCTTAGCGAAAAGCTTTTCCGCTCCAGTTCTCAAGGAGAAAGTGTACCAGCACTGCTCACTTAGCCCGACCTTGCCAGGAAATAAGATTTGCTGCACATGCCAAGGACACTGCACTTTCCTGGGCAAGCTGCAACCTGCTGGCAGATGGCCGTGCTCTCTGCCCACTCCTGCCCAGCTCTGGGTAGTAGCGGCACGTTGCAGCCTGGCGAAGGCAAGAAGCCTGGAGAGCTGTCACAGAGCAGAAGGGCAGCTGAGATGCTGAAAAGCAGCAAGCTGAACAGCCTGCCTCAGCTTCAGCAGTGTGTAATTGACTGAAGGCGAAAAACCAAGCAGCAGAGCAGCGGGCTTCTGTGCGCACTGAAGGCAATTGCAAGAATCCAGCAGCTGCTCCTTGCCAAGCACAGGCAGCTGCCTATGTTCTTGCTTCTTGACCAACTCACAATTGCCCTTCTTTTCAGCAGCTGCCACCGTGTTCTCTGCATCTCGGAGCCTCTGGGGAGCAACAAGAATTTCCTAGGTGGGATGCATGACGACTATGTCAAAACCCAGGAAAGTTGTCCTGGAACACCTTCCATTGGCATGCCAAGAGTGAATTCAAGAGGCAGGAGAGCGGCAGCCACCGTCCTGCAGCTGTGTGCGAGCTTCGCACACAAGCCGGCTTCTTCGCGGCTTCGTTCTTCGCCTCTTGCAAGCTACCGCGATCTCCGGCTGCGGGAGGACAAGAAGCGGCTACTTCGCGCACAGATCACTGGAGCGGCAGCGGTGCGCTCCGAAGCGCCGCTTCTGCCGAGAGACGCCGGGAAGCGGCACTTGCTTTCGGCCAGCTCCGGAGCTGCGTATTCTGCCTCTCTAGTCGCCTACATCTTAGCGAAAAGCTTTTCCGCTCCAGTTCTCAAGGAGAAAGTGTACCAGCACTGCTCACTTAGCCCGACCTTGCCAGGAAATAAGATTTGCTGCACATTCCAAGGACACTGCACTTTCCTGGGCAAGCTGCAACCTGCTGGCAGATGGCCGTGCTCTCTGCCCACTCCTGCCCAGCTCTGGGTAGTAGCGGGCACGTTGCAGCCTGGCGAAGGCAAGAAGCCTGGAGAGCTGTCACAGAGCAGAAGGGCAGCTGAGATGCTGAAAAGCAGCAAAGCTGAACAGCCTGCCTCAGCTTCAGCAGTGTGTAATTGACTGAAGGCGAAAAACCAAGCAGCAGAGCAGCGGGCTTCTGTGCGCACTGAAGGCAATTGCAAGAATCCAGCAGCTGCTCCTTGCCAAGCACAGGCAGCTGCCTAGGTTCTTGCTTCTTGACCAACTCACAGTTGCCCTTCTTTTCAGCAGCTGCCACCGTGTTCTCTGCATCTCGGAGCCTCTGGGGAGCAACAAGAATTTCCAAGGTGGGATGCATGACGACTAGGTCAAAACCCAGGAAAGTTGTCCTGGAACACCTTCCATTGGCATGCCAAGAGTGAATTCAAGAGGCAGGAGAGCAGCAGCCAGCGTCCTGCAGCTGTCTGCGAGCTTCGCACACAAGCCGGCTTCTTCGCGGCTTCGTTCTTCGCCTCTTGCAAGCTACCGCGATCTCCGGCTGCCGGAGGACAAGAAGCGGCTACTTCGCGCACAGATCACTGGAGCGGCAGCGGTGCGCTCCGAAGCGCCGCTTCTGCCGAGAGACGCCGGCAAGCGGCACTTGCTTTCGGCCAGCTCCGGAGCTGCGTATTCTGCCTCTCTAGTCGCCTACATCTTAGCCAAAAGCTTTTCCGCTCCAGTTCTCAAGGAGAAAGTGTACCAGCACTGCTCACTTAGCCCGACCTTGCCAGGAAATAAGATTTGCTGCACATGCCAAGGACACTGCACTTTCCTGGGCAAGCTGCAACCTGCTGGCAGATGGCCGTGCTCTCTGCCCACTCCTGCCCAGCTCTGGGTAGTAGCGGGCACGTTGCAGCCTGGCGAAGGCAAGAAGCCTGGAGAGCTGTCACAGAGCAGAAGGGCCGCTGAGATGCTGAAAAGCAGCAAAGCTGAACAGCCTGCCTCAGCTTCAGCAGTGTGTAATTGACTGAAGGCGAAAAACCAAGCAGCAGAGCAGCGGGCTTCTGTGCGCACTGAAGGCAAGTGCAAGAATCCAGCAGCTGCTCCTTGCCAAGCACAGGCAGCTGCCTAGGTTCTTGCTTCTTGACCAACTCACAGTTGCCCTTCTTTTCAGAAGCTGCCACCGTGTTCTCTGCATCTCGGAGCCTCTGGGAAGCAACAAGAATTTCCAAGGTGGGATGCATGACGACTAGGTCAAAACCCAGGAAAGTTGTCCTGGAACACCTTCCATTGGCATGCCAAGAGTGAATTCAAGAGGCAGGAGAGCAGCAGCCAGCGTCCTGCAGCTGTCTGCGAGCTTCGCACACAAGCCGTCTTCTTCGCGGCTTCGTTCTTCGCCTCTTGCAAGCTACCGCGATCTCCGGCTGCCGGAGGACAAGAAGCGGCTACTTCGCGCACAGATCACTGGAGCGGCAGCGGTGCGCTCCGAAGCGCCGCTTCTGCCGAAAGACGCCGGGAAGCGGCACTTGCTTTCGGCCAGCTCCGGAGCTGCGTATTCTGCCTCTCTAGTCGCCTACATCTTAGCCAAAAGATTTTCCGCTCCAGTTCTCAAGGAGAAAGTGTACCAGCACTGCTCACTTAGCCCGACCTTGCCAGGAAATAAGATTTGCTGCACATGCCAAGGACACTGCACTTTCCTGGCAAGCTGCAACCTGCTGGCAGATGGCCGTGCTCTCTGCCCACTCCTGCCCAGCTCTGGGTAGTAGCGGGCACGTTGCAGCCTGGCGAAGGCAAGAAGCCTGGAGAGCTGTCACAGAGCAGAAGGGCAGCTGAGATGCTGAAAAGCAGCAAAGCTGAACAGCCTGCCTCAGCTTCAGCAGTGTGTAATTGACTGAAGGCGAAAAACCAAGCAGCAGAGCAGCGGGCTTCTGTGCGCACTGAAGGCAATTGCAAGAATCCAGCAGCTGCTCCTTGCCAAGCACAGGCAGCTGCCTAGGTTCTTGCTTCTTGACCAACTCCCAGTTGCCCTTCTTTTCAGCAGCTGCCACCGTGTTCTCTGCATCTCGGAGCCTCTGGGGAGCAACAAGAATTTCCCAGGTGGGATGCATGACGACTAGGTCAAAACCCAGGAAAGTTGTCCTGGAACACCTTCCATTGGCATGCCAAGAGTGAATTCAAGAGGCAGGAGAGCAGCAGCCACCGTCCTGCAGCTGTCTGCGAGCTTCGCACACAAGCCGGCTTCTTCGCGGCTTCGTTCTTCGCCTCTTGCAAGCTACCGCGATCTCCGGCTGCCGGAGGACAAGAAGCGGCTACTTCGCGCACAGATCACTGGAGCGGCAGCGGTGCGCTCCGAAGCGCCGCTTCTGCCGGAAGACGCCGGCAAGCGGCACTTGCTTTCGGCCAGCTCCGGAGCTGCGTATTCTGCCTCTCTAGTCGCCTACATCTTAGCCAAAAGCTTTTCCGCTCCAGTTCTCAAGGAGAAAGTGTACCAGCACTGCTCACTTAGCCCGACCTTGCCAGGAAATAAGATTTGCTGCACATGCCAAGGACACTGCACTTTCCTGGGCAAGCTGCAACCTGCTGGCAGATGCCGTGCTCTCTGCCCACTCCTGCCCAGCTCTGGGTAGTAGCGGGCACGTTGCAGCCTGGCGAAGGCAAGAAGCCTGGAGAGCTGTCACAGAGCAGAAGGGCCGCTGAGATGCTGAAAAGCAGCAAAGCTGAACAGCCTGCCTCAGCTTCAGCAGTGTGTAATTGACTGAAGGCGAAAAACCAAGCAGCAGAGCAGCGGGCTTCTGTGCGCACTGAAGGCAATTGCAAGAATCCAGCAGCTGCTCCTTGCCAAGCACAGGCAGCTGCCTAGGTTCTTGCTTCTTGACCAACTCACAGTTGCCCTTCTTTTCAGAAGCTGCCACCGTGTTCTCTGCATCTCGGAGCCTCTGGGAAGCAACAAGAATTTCCAAGGTGGGATGCATGACGACTAGGTCAAAACCCAGGAAAGTTGTCCTGGAACACCTTCCATTGGCATGCCAAGAGTGAATTCAAGAGGCAGGAGAGCAGCAGCCAGCGTCCTGCAGCTGTCTGCGAGCTTCGCACACAAGCCGTCTTCTTCGCGGCTTCGTTCTTCGCCTCTTGCAAGCTACCGCGATCTCCGGCTGCCGGAGGACAAGAAGCGGCTACTTCGCGCACAGATCACTGGAGCGGCAGCGGTGCGCTCCGAAGCGCCGCTTCTGCCGAAAGACGCCGGGAAGCGGCACTTGCTTTCGGCCAGCTCCGGAGCTGCGTATTCTGCCTCTCTAGTCGCCTACATCTTAGCCAAAAGATTTTCCGCTCCAGTTCTCAAGGAGAAAGTGTACCAGCACTGCTCACTTAGCCCGACCTTGCCAGGAAATAAGATTTGCTGCACATGCCAAGGACACTGCACTTTCCTGGGCAAGCTGCAACCTGCTGGCAGATGGCCGTGCTCTCTGCCCACTCCTGCCCAGCTCTGGGTAGTAGCGGGCACGTTGCAGCCTGGCGAAGGCAAGAAGCCTGGAGAGCTGTCACAGAGCAGAAGGGCCGCTGAGATGCTGAAAAGCAGCAAAGCTGAACAGCCTGCCTCAGCTTCAGCAGTGTGTAATTGACTGAAGGCGAAAAAGCAAGCAGCAGAGCAGCGGGCTTCTGTGCGCACTGAAGGCAATTGCAAGAATCCAGCAGCTGCTCCTTGCCAAGCACAGGCAGCTGCCTAGGTTCTTGCTTCTTGACCAACTCACAATTGCCCTTCTTTTCAGCAGCTGCCACCGTGTTCTCTGCATCTCGGAGCCTCTGGGGAGCAACAAGAATTTCCAAGGTGGGATGCATGACGACTAGGTCAAAACCCAGGAAAGTTGTCCTGGAACACCTTTCATTGGCATGCCAAGAGTGAATTCAAGTGGCAGGAGAGCAGCAGCCAGCGTCCTGCAGCTGCCTGCGAGCTTCCCACACAAGCCGGCTTCTTCGCGGCTTCGTTCTTCGCCTCTTGCAAGCTACCGCGATCTCCGGCTGCCGGAGGACAAGAAGCGGCTACTTCGCGCACAGATCACTGGAGCGGCAGCGGTGCGCTCCGAAGCGCCGCTTCTGCCGAAAGACGCCGGCAAGCGGCACTTGCTTTCGGCCAGCTCCGGAGCTGCGTATTCTGCCTCTCTAGTCGCCTACATCTTAGCCAAAAGCTTTTCCGCTCCAGTTCTCAAGGAGAAAGTGTACCAGCACTGCTCACTTAGCCCGACCTTGCAGGAAATAAGATTTGCTGCACATGCCAAGGACACTGCACTTTCCTGGGCAAGCTGCAACCTGCTGGCAGATGGCCGTGCTCTCTGCCCACTCCTGCCCAGCTCTGGGTAGTAGCGGGCACGTTGCAGCCTGGCGAAGGCAAGAAGCCTCGAGAGCTGTCACAGAGCAGAAGGGCCGCTGAGATGCTGAAAAGCAGCAAAGCTGAACAGCCTGCCTCAGCTTCAGCAGTGTGTAATTGACTGAAGGCGAAAAAGCAAGCAGCAGAGCAGCGGGCTTCTGTGCGCACTGAAGGCAATTGCAAGAATCCAGCAGCTGCTCCTTGCCAAGCACAGGCAGCTGCCTAGGTTCTTGCTTCTTGACCAACTCACAATTGCCCTTCTTTTCAGCAGCTGCCACCGTGTTCTCTGCATCTCGGAGCCTCTGGGGAGCAACAAGAATTTCCAAGGTGGGATGCATGACGACTATGTCAAAACCCAGGAAAGTTGTCCTGGAACACCTTTCATTGGCATGCCAAGAGTGAATTCAAGTGGCAGGAGAGCAGCAGCCAGCGTCCTGCAGCTGCCTGCGAGCTTCCCACACAAGCCGGCTTCTTCGCGGCTTCGTTCTTCGCCTCTTGCAAGCTACCGCGATCTCCGGCTGCCGGAGGACAAGAAGCGGCTACTTCGCGCACAGATGACTGGAGCGGCAGCGGTGCGCTCCGAAGCGCCGCTTCTGCCGAGAGACGCCGGCAAGCGGCACTTGCTTTCGGCCAGCTCCGGAGCTGCGTATTCTGCCTCTCTAGTCGCCTACATCTTAGCCAAAAGCTTTTCCGCTCCAGTTCTCAAGGAGAAAGTGTACCAGCACTGCTCACTTAGCCCGACCTTGCCAGGAAATAAGATTTGCTGCACATGCCAAGGACACTGCACTTTCCTGGGCAAGCTGCAACCTGCTGGCAGATGGCCGTGCTCTCTGCCCACTCCTGCCCAGCTCTGGGTAGTAGCGGGCACGTTGCAGCCTGGCGAAGGCAAGAAGCCTCGAGAGCTGTCACAGAGCAGAAGGGCAGCTGAGATGCTGAAAAGCAGCAAAGCTGAACAGCCTGCCTCAGCTTCAGCAGTGTGTAATTGACTGAAGGCGAAAAAGCAAGCAGCAGAGCAGCGGGCTTCTGTGCGCACTGAAGGCAATTGCAAGAATCCAGCAGCTGCTCCTTGCCAAGCACAGGCAGCTGCCTATGTTCTTCCTTCTTGACCAACTCACAGTTGCCCTTCTTTCAGCAGCTGCCACCGTGTTCTCTGCATCTCGGAGCCTCTGGGGAGCAACAAGAATTTCCAAGGTGGTGTAGGAGCCCGTCCGAAGCCCCTCATTTTCCGTTCTGCCTTCCGATTGCCATGAGAAAGAATCCCTTCCTCCACTGCAGTTCCGGCTTAGAACAGGACACAGTGCAGGTGCAACCACTGAACCGTCATGTTAGCTGTTCCGAACAAGGCCTGGCAAGAACTTGGCAAGGACTTGGCAAAGACCTGACGTGACCCAGCACGGGACAGCCTGATGCGCGGCCTGCTTCTAATCTCCGTTCTTAAGCCAAATGAACTTTTGGGGTGACTCCCGGGGTCCTTCATTGAAGACCCCTCATCTGCCGCGTTACCACTGTGACAAACAAAGAATGAGAACCCTCCTCCCAAGGACTGAGACTGAGACCCTGCTATAGGGAGGAGGGGAAATTGGTGGTCTGACCACTAATGACATGACCTGTTCCCTTCAGTGATTCAAATGGACTTATTCTTCATTGGATTCGTCTTGCTTTGGTGGTTTCTGTGGACTCACCTGTTCCTGCGTGGCGATTACAATGGACTTTCATTGTGACACTTGCTCCCCCCTCTTTCCTCTGTGGACTATAACTGGAGCCCCGAGTCGACCAGAACTTCGGAGACTCCCCCGACACGACAGACGGATCCCAATCGTCCGGACCACTGAGGATCTCGCCTGTGTTGGTAGCTATTCCCATACCCCTCTTCTCTCTCTCTCTCTCCTTTATCTCCTTTCCGATCCCCACTATCGCATTTACTGTTTTGGCCCTAATAAAGGTGCATTTGTTGTGATTAACTGATAGTCCTTGTTGTTTGCCTTTTTGCACTTTTGGGATCGGTGAAAAGAACCATCACGACACCCCGCAAGAAGCGGATCGTGAGAGGTGGGATGCATGAAAAATAAAATCAAAACCCAGGAAAGTTTGTCCTGGAACACCTTCCATTGGCATGCCAAGAGTGAATTCAAGAGGCAGGAGAGCAGCAGCCAGCGTCCTGCAGCTGTCTGCGAGCTTCGCACACAAGCCGTCTTCTTCGCGGCTTCGTTCTTCGCCTCTTGCAAGCTACCGCGATCTCCGGCTGCCGGAGGACAAGAAGCGGCTACTTCGCGCACAGATCACTGGAGCGGCAGCGGTGCGCTCCGAAGCGCCGCTTCTGCCGAAAGACGCCGGCAAGCGGCACTTGCTTTCGGCCAGCTCCGGAGCTGCGTATTCTGCCTCTCTAATCGCCTACATCTTAGCCAAAAGATTTTCCGCTCCAGTTCTCAAGGAGAAAGTGTACCAGCACTGCTCACTTAGCCCGACCTTGCCAGGAAATAAGATTTGCTGCACATTCCAAGGACACTGCACTTTCCTGGGCAAGCTGCAACCTGCTGGCAGATGGCCGTGCTCTCTGCCCACTCCTGCCCAGCTCTGGGTAGTAGCGGGCACGTTGCAGCCTGGCGAAGGCAAGAAGCCTGGAGAGCTGTCACAGAGCAGAAGGGCCGCTGAGATGCTGAAAAGCAGCAAAGCTGAACAGCCTGCCTCAGCTTCAGCAGTGTGTAATTGACTGAAGGCGAAAAACCAAGCAGCAGAGCAGCGGGCTTCTGTGCGCACTGAAGGCAATTGCAAGAATCCAGCAGCTGCTCCTTGCCAAGCACAGGCAGCTGCCTATGTTCTTGCTTCTTGACCAACTCACAATTGCCCTTCTTTTCAGCAGCTGCCACCGTGTTCTCTGCATCTCGGAGCCTCTGGGAAGCAACAAGAATTTCCAAGGTGGGATGCATGACGACTAGGTCAAAACCCAGGAAAGTTGTCCTGGAACACCTTCCATTGGCATGCCAAGAGTGAATTCAAGAGGCAGGAGAGCAGCAGCCACCGTCCTGCAGCTGTCTGCGAGCTTCGCACACAAGCCGGCTTCTTCGCGGCTTCGTTCTTCGCCTCTTGCAAGCTACTGCGATCTCCGGCTGCCGGAGGACAAGAAGCGGCTACTTCGCGCACAGATCACTGGAGCGGCAGCGGTGCGCTCCGAAGCGCCGCTTCTGCCGAGAGACGCCGGCAAGCGGCACTTGCTTTCGGCCAGCTCCGGAGCTGCGTATTCTGCCTCTCTAGTCGCCTACATCTTAGCGAAAAGCTTTTCCGCTCCAGTTCTCAAGGAGAAAGTGTACCAGCACTGCTCACTTAGCCCGACCTTGCCAGGAAATAAGATTTGCTGCACATGCCAAGGACACTGCACTTTCCTGGGCAAGCTGCACCCTGCTGGCAGATGGCCGTGCTCTCTGCCCACTCCTGCCCAGCTCTGGGTAGTAGCGGGCACGTTGCAGCCTGGCGAAGGCAAGAAGCCTCGAGAGCTGTCACAGAGCAGAAGGGCAGCTGAGATGCTGAAAAGCAGCAAAGCTGAACAGCCTGCCTCAGCTTCAGCAGTGTGTAATTGACTGAAGGCGAAAAAACCAAGCAGCAGAGCAGCGGGCTTCTGTGCGCACTGAAGGCAATTGCAAGAATCCAGCAGCTGCTCCTTGCCAAGCACAGGCAGCTGCCTATGTTCTTGCTTCTTGACCAACTCACAATTGCCCTTCTTTTCAGCAGCTGCCACCGTGTTCTCTGCATCTCGGAGCCTCTGGGGAGCAACAAGAATTTCCTAGGTGGGATGCATGACGACTAGGTCAAAACCCAGGAAAGTTGTCCTGGAACACCTTCCATTGGCATGCCAAGAGTGAATTCAAGAGGCAGGAGAGCAGCAGCCACCGTCCTGCAGCTGTCTGCGAGCTTCGCACACAAGCCGGCTTCTTGGCGGCTTCGTTCTTCGCCTCTTGCAAGCTACCGCGATCTCCGGCTGCGGGAGGACAAGAAGCGGCTACTTCGCGCACAGATCACTGGAGCGGCAGCGGTGCGCTCCGAAGCGCCGCTTCTGCCGAGAGACGCCGGGAAGCGGCACTTGCTTTCGGCCAGCTCCGGAGCTGCGTATTCTGCCTCTCTAGTCGCCTACATCTTAGCCAAAAGCTTTTCCGCTCCAGTTCTCAAGGAGAAAGTGTACCAGCACTGCTCACTTAGCCCGACCTTGCCAGGAAATAAGATTTGCTGCACATTCCAAGGACACTGCACTTTCCTGGGCAAGCTGCAACCTGCTGGCAGATGGCCGTGCTCTCTGCCCACTCCTGCCCAGCTCTGGGTAGTAGCGGGCACGTTGCAGCCTGGCGAAGGCAAGAAGCCTCGAGAGCTGTCACAGAGCAGAAGGGCAGCTGAGATGCTGAAAAGCAGCAAAGCTGAACAGCCTGCCTCAGCTTCAGCAGTGTGTAATTGACTGAAGGCGAAAAACCAAGCAGCAGAGCAGCGGGCTTCTGTGCGCACTGAAGGCAATTGCAAGAATCCAGCAGCTCCTCCTTGCCAAGCACAGGCAGCTGCCTATGTTCTTGCTTCTTGACCAACTCCCAGTTGCCCTTCTTTTCAGCAGCTGCCACCGTGTTCTCTGCATCTCGGAGCCTCTGGGGAGCAACAAGAATTTCCTAGGTGGGATGCATGACGACTAGGTCAAAACCCAGGAAAGTTGTCCTGGAACACCTTCCATTGGCATGCCAAGAGTGAATTCAAGAGGCAGGAGAGCAGCAGCCACCGTCCTGCAGCTGTCTGCGAGCTTCGCACACAAGCCGGCTTCTTCGCGGCTTCGTTCTTCGCCTCTTGCAAGCTACCGCGATCTCCGGCTGCCGGAGGACAAGAAGCGGCTACTTCGCGCACAGATCACTGGAGCGGCAGCGGTGCGCTCCGAAGCGCCGCTTCTGCCGAGAGACGCCGGCAAGCGGCACTTGCTTTCGGCCAGCTCCGGAGCTGCGTATTCTGCCTCTCTAGTCGCCTACATCTTAGCCAAAAGATTTTCCGCTCCAGTTCTCAAGGAGAAAGTGTACCAGCACTGCTCACTTAGCCCGACCTTGCCAGGAAATAAGATTTGCTGCACATGCCAAGGACACTGCACTTTCCTGGGCAAGCTGCAACCTGCTGGCAGATGGCCGTGCTCTCTGCCCACTCCTGCCCAGCTCTGGGTAGTAGCGGGCACGTTGCAGCCTGGCGAAGGCAAGAAGCCTCGAGAGCTGTCACAGAGCAGAAGGGCCGCTGAGATGCTGAAAAGCAGCAAAGCTGAACAGCCTGCCTCAGCTTCAGCAGTGTGTAATTGACTGAAGGCGAAAAAGCAAGCAGCAGAGCAGCGGGCTTCTGTGCGCACTGAAGGCAATTGCAAGAATCCAGCAGCTGCTCCTTGCCAAGCACAGGCAGCTGCCTATGTTCTTCCTTCTTGACCAACTCACTATTGCCCTTCTTTTCAGCAGCTGCCACCGTGTTCTCTGCATCTCGGAGCCTCTGGGGAGCAACAAGAATTTCCAAGGTGGTGTAGGAGCCCGTCTGAAGCCCCTCATTTTCCGTTCTGCCTTCCGATTGCCACGAGAAAGAATCCCTTCCTCCACTGCAGTTCCGGCTTAGAACAGGACACAGTGCAGGTGCAACCACTGAACCGTCATGCTAGCTGTTCCGAACAAGGCCTGGCAAGAACTTGGCAAGGACTTGGCAAAGACCTGACGTGGACCCAGCACGGGACAGCCCGATGCGCGGCCTGCTTCTAATCTCCGGTCTTAAGCCAAATGAACTTTTGGGGTGACTCCCGGGGTCCTTCATTGAAGACCCCTCATCTGCCTCGTTACCACTGTGACAAACAAAGAATGAGAACCCTCCTCCCAAGGACTGAGACTGAGACCCCTGCTATAGGGAGGAGGGGAAATTGGTGGTCTGACCACTAATGACATGACCTGTTTCCCTTCAGTGATTCAAATGGACTTATTCTTCATTGGATTCGTCTTGCTTGGTGGTTTCTGTGGACTCACCTGTTCCCGCGTGGCGATTACAATGGACTTTCATTGTGACACTTGCTCCCCCCTCTTTCCTCTGTGGACTATAACTGGAGCCCCGAGTCGACCAGAACTTCGGAGACTCCCCCGACACGACAGACGGATCCCATCGTCCGGACCACTGAGGATCTCGCCTGTGTTGGTAGCTATTCCCATACCCCTCTTCTCTCTCTCTCTCTCCTTTTATCTCCTTTCCGATCCCCACTATCGCATTTACAGGTTTGGCCCCTAATAAAGGTGCATTTGTTGTGATTAACTGATAGTCCCTTGTTGTTTGCCTTTTTGCACTTTTGGGATCGGTGAAAAGAACCATCACGACACCCTGCAAGAAGCGGATCGTGAGAGGTGGGATGCATGAAAAATAAAGTCAAAACCCAGGAAAGTTTGTCCTGGAACACCTTCCATTGGCATGCCAAGAGTGAATTCAAGAGGCAGGAGAGCAGCAGCCACCGTCCTGCAGCTGTCTGCGAGCTTCGCACACAAGCCGTCTTCTTCGCGGCTTCGTTCTTCGCCTCTTGCAAGGTACCGCGATCTCCGGCTGCCGGAGGACAAGAAGCGGCTACTTCGCGCACAGATCACTGGAGCGGCAGCGGTGCGCTCCGAAGCGCCGCTTCTGCCGAAAGACGCCGGCAAGCGGCACTTGCTTTCGGCCAGCTCCGGAGCTGCGTATTCTGCCTCTCTAATCGCCTACATCTTAGCCAAAAGATTTTCCGCTCCAGTTCTCAAGGAGAAAATGTACCAGCACTGCTCACTTAGCCCGACCTTGCCAGGAAATAAGATTTGCTGCACATTCCAAGGACACTGCACTTTCCTGGGCAAGCTGCAACCTGCTGGCAGATGGCCGTGCTCTCTGCCCAATTCTGCCTAGCTCTGGGTAGTAGCGGGCACGTTGCAGCCTGGCGAAGGCAAGAAGCCTGGAGAGCTGTCACAGAGCAGAAGGGCACTGAGATGCTGAAAAGCAGCAAAGCTGAACAGCCTGCCTCAGCTTCAGCAGTGTGTAATTGACTGAAGGCGAAAAAACCAAGCAGCAGAGCAGCGGGCTTCTGTGCGCACTGAAGGCAATTGCAAGAATCCAGCAGCTGCTCCTTGCCAAGCACAGGCAGCTGCCTAGGTTCTTGCTTCTTGACCAACTCACAATTGCCCTTCTTTTCAGCAGCTGCCACCGTGTTCTCTGCATCTCGGAGCCTCTGGGGAGCAACAAGAATTTCCAAGGTGGGATGCATGACGACTAGGTCAAAACCCAGGAAAGTTGTCCTGGAACACCTTTCATTGGCATGCCAAGAGTGAATTCAAGTGGCAGGAGAGCGGCAGCCACCGTCCTGCAGCTGTGTGCGAGCTTCGCACACAAGCCGGCTTCTTCGCGGCTTCGTTCTTCGCCTCTTGCAAGCTACTGCGATCTCCGGCTGCCGGAGGACAAGAAGCGGCTACTTCGCGCACAGATCACTGGAGCGGCAGCGGTGCGCTCCGAAGCGCTGCTTCTGCCGAGAGACGCCGGCAAGCGGCACTTGCTTTCGGCCAGCTCCGGAGCTGCGTATTCTGCCTCTCTAGTCGCCTACATCTTAGCGAAAAGCTTTTCCGCTCCAGTTCTCAAGGAGAAAGTGTACCAGCACTGCTCACTTAGCCCGACCTTGCCAGGAAATAAGATTTGCTGCACATGCCAAGGACACTGCACTTTCCTGGGCAAGCTGCACCCTGCTGGCAGATGGCCGTGCTCTCTGCCCACTCCTGCCCAGCTCTGGGTAGTAGCGGGCACGTTGCAGCCTGGCGAAGGCAAGAAGCCTCGAGAGCTGTCACAGAGCAGAAGGGCAGATGAGATGCTGAAAAGCAGCAAAGCTGAACAGCCTGCCTCAGCTTCAGCAGTGTGTAATTGACTGAAGGCGAAAAACCAAGCAGCAGAGCAGCGGGCTTCTGTGCGCACTGAAGGCAATTGCAAGAATCCAGCAGCTGCTCCTTGCCAAGCACAGGCAGCTGCCTAGGTTCTTGCTTCTTGACCAACTCACAGTTGCCCTTCTTTTCAGCAGCTGCCACCGTGTTCTCTGCATCTCGGAGCCTCTGGGGAGCAACAAGAATTTCCTAGGTGGGATGCATGATGACTATGTCAAAACCCAGGAAAGTTGTCCTGGAACACCTTCCATTGGCATGCCAAGAGTGAATTCAAGAGGCAGGAGAGCGGCAGCCACCGTCCTGCAGCTGTGTGCGAGCTTCGCACACAAGCCGGCTTCTTCGCGGCTTCGTTCTTCGCCTCTTGCAAGCTACCGCGATCTCCGGCTGCCGGAGGACAAGAAGCGGCTACTTCGCGCACAGATCACTGGAGCGGCAGCGGTGCGCTCCGAAGCGCCGCTTCTGCCGAGAGACGCCGGCAAGCGGCACTTGCTTTCGGCCAGCTCCGGAGCTGTGTATTCTGCCTCTCTAGTCGCCTACATCTTAGCGAAAAGCTTTTCCGCTCCAGTTCTCAAGGAGAAAGTGTACCAGCACTGCTCACTTAGCCCGACCTTGCCAGGAAATAAGATTTGCTGCACATGCCAAGGACACTGCACTTTCCTGGGCAAGCTGCAACCTGCTGGCAGATGGCCGTGCTCTCTGCCCACTCCTGCCCAGCTCTGGGTAGTAGCGGGCACGTTGCAGCCTGGCGAAGGCAAGAAGCCTCGAGAGCTGTCACAGAGCAGAAGGGCAGCTGAGATGCTGAAAAGCAGCAAAGCTGAACAGCCTGCCTCAGCTTCAGCAGTGTGTAATTGACTGAAGGCGAAAAACCAAGCAGCAGAGCAGCGGGCTTCTGTGCGCACTGAAGGCAATTGCAAGAATCCAGCAGCTGCTCCTTGCCAAGCACAGGCAGCTGCCTAGTTCTTGCTTCTTGACCAACTCACAATTGCCCTTCTTTTCAGCAGCTGCCACCGTGTTCTCTGCATCTCGGAGCCTCTGGGGAGCAACAAGAATTTCCAAGGTGGGATGCATGACGACTAGGTCAAAACCCAGGAAAGTTGTCCTGGAACACCTTCCATTGGCATGCCAAGAGTGAATTCAAGAGGCAGGAGAGCGGCAGCCACCGTCCTGCAGCTGTGTGCGAGCTTCGCACACAAGCCGGCTTCTTCGCGGCTTCGTTCTTCGCCTCTTGCAAGCTACCGCGATCTCCGGCTGCCGGAGGACAAGAAGCGGCTACTTCGCGCACAGATCACTGGAGCGGCAGCGGTGCCCTCCGAAGCGCCGCTTCTGCCGAGAGACGCCGGCAAGCGGCACTTGCTTTCGGCCAGCTCCGGAGCTGCGTATTCTGCCTCTCTAGTCGCCTACATCTTAGCCAAAAGCTTTTCCGCTCCAGTTCTCAAGGAGAAAGTGTACCAGCACTGCTCACTTAGCCCGACCTTGCCAGGAAATAAGATTTGCTGCACATTCAAGGACACTGCACTTTCCTGGGCAAGCTGCAACCTGCTGGCAGATGGCCGTGCTCTCTGCCCACTCCTGCCCAGCTCTGGGTAGTAGCGGGCACGTTGCAGCCTGGCGAAGGCAAGAAGCCTGGAGAGCTGTCACAGAGCAGAAGGGCAGCTGAGATGCTGAAAAGCAGCAAAGCTGAACAGCCTGCCTCAGCTTCAGCAGTGTGTAATTGACTGAAGGCGAAAAACCAAGCAGCAGAGCAGCGGGCTTCTGTGCGCACTGAAGGCAATTGCAAGAATCCAGCAGCTGCTCCTTGCCAAGCACAGGCAGCTGCCTATGTTCTTGCTTCTTGCCAACTCACAGTTGCCCTTCTTTTCAGAAGCTGCCACCGTGTTCTCTGCATCTCGGAGCCTCTGGGAAGCAACAAGAATTTCCAAGGTGGGATGCATGACGACTAGGTCAAAACCCAGGAAAGTTGTCCTGGAACACCTTCATTGGCATGCCAAGAGTGAATTCAAGAGGCAGGAGAGCAGCAGCCAGCGTCCTGCAGCTGTCTGCGAGCTTCGCACACAAGCCGTCTTCTTCGCGGCTTCGTTCTTCGCCTCTTGCAAGCTACCGCGATCTCCGGCTGCCGGAGGACAAGAAGCGGCTACTTCGCGCACAGATCACTGGAGCGGCAGCGGTGCGCTCCGAAGCGCCGCTTCTGCCGAAAGACGCCGGCAAGCGGCACTTGCTTTCGGCCAGCTCCGGAGCTGCGTATTCTGCCTCTCTAGTCGCCTACATCTTAGCCAAAAGATTTTCCGCTCCAGTTCTCAAGGAGAAAGTGTACCAGCACTGCTCACTTAGCCCGACCTTGCCAGGAAATAAGATTTGCTGCACATGCCAAGGACACTGCACTTTCCTGGCAAGCTGCAACCTGCTGGCAGATGGCCGTGCTCTCTGCCCCCTCCTGCCCAGCTCTGGGTAGTAGCGGGCACGTTGCAGCCTGGCGAAGGCAAGAAGCCTGGAGAGCTGTCACAGAGCAGAAGGGCAGCTGAGATGCTGAAAAGCAGCAAAGCTGAACAGCCTGCCTCAGCTTCAGCAGTGTGTAATTGACTGAAGGCGAAAAAGCAAGCAGCAGAGCAGCGGGCTTCTGTGCGCACTGAAGGCAATTGCAAGAATCCAGCAGCTGCTCCTTGCCAAGCACAGGCAGCTGCCTAGGTTCTTGCTTCTTGACCAACTCACAATTGCCCTTCTTTTCAGCAGCTGCCACCGTGTTCTCTGCATCTCGGAGCCTCTGGGGAGCAACAAGAATTTCCAAGGTGGGATGCATGACGACTAGGTCAAAACCCAGGAAAGTTGTCCTGGAACACCTTTCATTGGCATGCCAAGAGTGAATTCAAGAGGCAGGAGAGCAGCAGCCAGCGTCCTGCAGCTGTCTGCGAGCTTCGCACACAAGCCGGCTTCTTCGCGGCTTCGTTCTTCGCCTCTTGCAAGCTACCGCGATCTCCGGCTGCCGGAGGACAAGAAGCGGCTACTTCGCGCACAGATCACTGGAGCGGCAGCGGTGCGCTCCGAAGCGCCGCTTCTGCCGAAAGACGCCGGCAAGCGGCACTTGCTTTCGGCCAGCTCCGGAGCTGCGTATTCTGCCTCTCTAGTCGCCTACATCTTAGCCAAAAGCTTTTCCGCTCCAGTTCTCAAGGAGAAAGTGTACCAGCACTGCTCACTTAGCCCGACCTTGCAGGAAATAAGATTTGCTGCACATGCCAAGGACACTGCACTTTCCTGGGCAAGCTGCAACCTGCTGGCAGATGGCCGTGCTCTCTGCCCACTCCTGCCCAGCTCTGGGTAGTAGCGGGCACGTTGCAGCCTGGCGAAGGCAAGAAGCCTCGAGAGCTGTCACAGAGCAGAAGGGCAGATGAGATGCTGAAAAGCAGCAAAGCTGAACAGCCTGCCTCAGCTTCAGCAGTGTGTAATTGACTGAAGGCGAAAAAGCAAGCAGCAGAGCAGCGGGCTTCTGCGCACTGAAGGCAATTGCAAGAATCCAGCAGCTGCTCCTTGCCAAGCACAGGCAGCTGCCTAGGTTCTTGCTTCTTGACCAACTCACAATTGCCCTTCTTTTCAGCAGCTGCCACCGTGTTCTCTGCATCTCGGAGCCTCTGGGGAGCAACAAGAATTTCCAAGGTGGGATGCATGACGACTATGTCAAAACCCAGGAAAGTTGTCCTGGAACACCTTTCATTGGCATGCCAAGAGTGAATTCAAGTGGCAGGAGAGCAGCAGCCAGCGTCCTGCAGCTGCCTGCGAGCTTCCCACACAAGCCGGCTTCTTCGCGGCTTCGTTCTTCGCCTCTTGCAAGCTACCGCGATCTCCGGCTGCCGGAGGACAAGAAGCGGCTACTTCGCGCACAGATCACTGGAGCGGCAGCGGTGCGCTCCGAAGCGCCGCTTCTGCCGAGAGACGCCGGCAAGCGGCACTTGCTTTCGGCCAGCTCCGGAGCTGCGTATTCTGCCTCTCTAGTCGCCTACATCTTAGCCAAAAGCTTTTTCCGCTCCAGTTCTCAAGGAGAAAGTGTACCAGCACTGCTCACTTAGCCGACCTTGCCAGGAAATAAGATTTGCTGCACATGCCAAGGACACTGCACTTTCCTGGGCAAGCTGCAACCTGCTGGCAGATGGCCGTGCTCTCTGCCCACTCCTGCCCAGCTCTGGGTAGTAGCGGGCACGTTGCAGCCTGGCGAAGGCAAGAAGCCTCGAGAGCTGTCACAGAGCAGAAGGGCAGCTGAGATGCTGAAAAGCAGCAAAGCTGAACAGCCTGCCTCAGCTTCAGCAGTGTGTAATTGACTGAAGGCGAAAAACCAAGCAGCAGAGCAGCGGGCTTCTGTGCGCACTGAAGGCAATTGCAAGAATCCAGCAGCTGCTCCTTGCCAAGCACAGGCAGCTGCCTATGTTCTTGCTTCTTGACCAACTCACAATTGCCCTTCTTTTCAGCAGCTGCCACCGTGTTCTCTGCATCTCGGAGCCTCTGGGGAGCAACAAGAATTTCCAAGGTGGTGTAGGAGCCCGTCCGAAGCCCCTCATTTTCCGTTCTGCCTTCCGATTGCCACGAGAAAGAATCCCTTCCTCCACTGCAGTTCCGGCTTAGAACAGGACACAGTGCAGGTGCAACCACTGAACCGTCATGTTAGCTGTTCCGAACAAGGCCTGGCAAGAACTTGGCAAGGACTTGGCAAAGACCTGACGTGGACCCAGCACGGGACAGCCTGATGCGCGGCCTGCTTCTAATCTCCGTTCTTAAGCCAAATGAACTTTGGGGTGACTCCCGGGGTCCTTCATTGAAGACCCCTCATCTGCCTCGTTACCACTGTGACAACAAAGAATGAGAACCCTCCTCCCAAGGACTGAGACTGAGACCCCTGCTATAGGGAGGAGGGGAAATTGGTGGTCTGACCACTAATGACATGACCTGTTTCCCTTCAGTGATTCAAATGGACTTATTCTTCATTGGATTCGTCTTGCTTGGTGGTTTCTGTGGACTCACCTGTTCCTGCGTGGCGATTACAATGGACTTTCATTGTGACACTTGCTCCCCCCTCTTTCCTCTGTGGACTATAACTGGAGCCCCGAGTCGACCAGAACTTCGGAGACTCCCCCGACACGACAGACGGATCCCATCGTCCGGACCACTGAGGATCTCGCCTGTGTTGGTAGCTATTCCCATACCCCCTTCTCTCTCTCTCTCTCCTTTTATCTCCTTTCCGATCCCCACTATCGCATTTACTGTTTTGGCCCCTAATAAAGGTGCATTTGTTGTGATTAACTGATAGTCCCTTGTTGTTTGCCTTTTTGCACTTTGGGATCGGTGAAAAGAACCATCACGACACCCCGCAAGAAGCGGATCGTGAGAGGTGGGATGCATGAAAAATAAAATCAAAACCCAGGAAAGTTGTCCTGGAACACCTTCCATTGGCATGCCAAGAGTGAATTCAAGAGGCAGGAGAGCAGCAGCCACGTCCTGCAGCTGTCTGCGAGCTTCGCACACAAGCCGTCTTCTTCGCGGCTTCGTTCTTCGCCTCTTGCAAGCTACCGCGATCTCCGGCTGCCGGAGGACAAGAAGCGGCTACTTCGCGCACAGATCACTGGAGCGGCAGCGGTGCGCTCCGAAGCGCCGCTTCTGCCGAAAGACGCCGGCAAGCGGCACTTGCTTTCGGCCAGCTCCGGAGCTGCGTATTCTGCCTCTCTAATCGCCTACATCTTAGCCAAAAGATTTTCCGCTCCAGTTCTCAAGGAGAAAGTGTACCAGCACTGCTGACTTAGCCCGACCTTGCCAGGAAATAAGATTTGCTGCACATTCCAAGGACACTGCACTTTCCTGGGCAAGCTGCAACCTGCTGGCAGATGGCCGTGCTCTCTGCCCACTCCTGCCCAGCTCTGGGTAGTAGCGGGCACGTTGCAGCCTGGCGAAGGCAAGAAGCCTGGAGAGCTGTCACAGAGCAGAAGGGCCGCTGAGATGCTGAAAAGCAGCAAAGCTGAACAGCCTGCCTCAGCTTCAGCAGTGTGTAATTGACTGAAGGCGAAAAACCAAGCAGCAGAGCAGCGGCTTCTGTGCGCACTGAAGGCAATTGCAAGAATCCAGCAGCTGCTCCTTGCAAGCACAGGCAGCTGCCTATGTTCTTGCTTCTTGACCAACTCACAATTGCCCTTCTTTTCAGCAGCTGCCACCGTGTTCTCTGCATCTCGGAGCCTCTGGGGAGCAACAAGAATTTCCAAGGTGGGATGCATGACGACTATGTCAAAACCCAGGAAAGTTGTCCTGGAACACCTTCCATTGGCATGCCAAGAGTGAATTCAAGAGGCAGGAGAGCGGCAGCCACCGTCCTGCAGCTGTGTGCGAGCTTCGCACACAAGCCGGCTTCTTCGCGGCTTCGTTCTTCGCCTCTTGCAAGCTACCGCGATCTCCGGCTGCCGGAGGACAAGAAGCGGCTACTTCGCGCACAGATGACTGGAGCGGCAGCGGTGCGCTCCGAAGCGCCGCTTCTGCGAAAGACGCCGGGAAGCGGCACTTGCTTTCGGCCAGCTCCGGAGCTGCGTATTCTGCTCTCTAGTCGCCTACATCTTAGCCAAAAGCTTTTCCGCTCAGTTCTCAAGGAGAAAGTGTACCAGCACTGCTCACTTAGCCCGACCTTGCCAGGAAATAAGATTTGCTGCACATGCCAAGGACACGCACTTTCCTGGGCAAGCTGCACCCTGCTGGCAGATGGCCGTGCTCTCTGCCCACTCCTGCCCAGCTCTGGGTAGTAGCGGGCACGTTGCAGCCTGGCGAAGGCAAGAAGCCTCGAGAGCTGTCACAGAGCAGAAGGGCAGATGAGATGCTGAAAAGCAGCAAAGCTGAACAGCCTGCCTCAGCTTCAGCAGTGTGTAATTGACTGAAGGCGAAAAAGCAAGCAGCAGAGCAGCGGGCTTCTGTGCGCACTGAAGGCAATTGCAAGAATCCAGCAGCTGCTCCTTGCCAAGCACAGGCAGCTGCCTATGTTCTTGCTTCTTGACCAACTCACAATTGCCCTTCTTTTCAGCAGCTGCCACCGTGTTCTCTGCATCTCGGAGCCTCTGGGGAGCAACAAGAATTTCCTAGGTGGGATGCATGACGACTAGGTCAAAACCCAGGAAAGTTGTCCTGGAACACCTTCCATTGGCATGCCAAGAGTGAATTCAAGAGGCAGGAGAGCGGCAGCCACCGTCCTGCAGCTGTGTGCGAGCTTCGCACACAAGCCGGCTTCTTCGCGGCTTCGTTCTTCGCCTCTTGCAAGCTACCGCGATCTCCGGCTGCCGGAGGAAAAGAAGCGGCTACTTCGCGCACAGATGACTGGAGCGGCAGCGGTGCGCTCCGAAGCGCCGCTTCTGCCGAGAGACGCCGGCAAGCGGCACTTGCTTTCGGCCAGCTCCGGAGCTGCGTATTCTGCCTCTCTAGTCGCCTACATCTTAGCCAAAAGCTTTTCCGCTCCAGTTCTCAAGGAGAAAGTGTACCAGCACTGCTCACTTAGCCCGACCTTGCCAGGAAATAAGATTTGCTGCACATGCCAAGGACACTGCACTTTCCTGGGCAAGCTGCAACCTGCTGGCAGATGGCCGTGCTCTCTGCCCACTCCTGCCCAGCTCTGGGTAGTAGCGGGCACGTTGCAGCCTGGCGAAGGCAAGAAGCCTGGAGAGCTGTCACAGAGCAGAAGGGCAGATGAGATGCTGAAAAGCAGCAAAGCTGAACAGCCTGCCTCAGCTTCAGCAGTGTGTAATTGACTGAAGGCGAAAAACCAAGCAGCAGAGCAGCGGGCTTCTGTGCGCACTGAAGGCAATTGCAAGAATCCAGCAGCTGCTCCTTGCCAAGCACAGGCAGCTGCCTATGTTCTTGCTTCTTGACCAACTCACAATTGCCCTTCTTTTCAGCAGCTGCCACCGTGTTCTCTGCATCTCGGAGGCTCTGGGGAGCAACAAGAATTTCCAAGGTGGTGCA
>NW_026530364.1:0-40615 GCF_026979565.1 Vidua chalybeata | reverse complement strand
CACAGAAGCCCACTGCTCTGCTGCTTGGTTTTTCGCCTTCAGTCAATTGCACACTACTGAAGCTGAGGCTGTTCAGCTTTGCTGCTTTTCAGCATCTCATCTGCCCTTCTGCTCTGTGACAGCTCTCCAGGTTTCTTGCCTTCGCCAGGCTGCAACGTGCCCGCTACTACCCAGAGCTCGGCAGGAGTGGGCAGAGAGCACGGCCATCTGCCAGCAGGTTGCAGCTTGCACAGGAAAATGCAGTGTCTTTGGCATGTGCCGCAAATCCCATTTCTTGGCAAGGTCGGGTTAAATGAGCAGTGCTGGTGCACTTTCTCCTTGAGAACTGGAGCGGAAAATCTTTTGGCTAAGATGTAGGCGACTAGAGAGGCAGAATACGCAGCTCCGGAGCTGGCCGAAAGCAAGTGCCGCTTCCCGGCATCTTTCGGCAGAAGCGGCTCTTCGGAGCGCACCGCTGCCGCTCCAGTCATCTGTGCGCAAAGTAGCCGCTTCTTCGCCTCCGGCAGCCGGAGATCGCAGTAGCTTGCAAGAGGCGAAGAACGAAGCCGCGAAGAAGACGGCTTGTGTGCGAAGCTCGCAGACAGCTGCAGGACGCTGGCTGCTGCTCTCCTGCCTCTTGAATTCACTTTTGGCATGCCAATGGAAGGTGTTCCAGGACAACTTTCCTGGGTTTTGACATAGTCGTCATCCATCCCACCTTGGAAATTCTTGTTGCTTCCCAGAGGCTCCGAGATGCAGAGAACACGGTGGCAGCTGCTGAAAAGAAGGGCAATTGTGAGTTGGTCAAGAAGCAAGAACATAGGCAGCTGCCTGTGCTTGGCAAGGAGCAGCTGCTGGATTCTTGCAATTGCCTTCAGTGCGCACAGAAGCCCGATGCTCTGCTGCTTGCTTTTTCACCTTCAGTCAATTACACACTGCTGAAGCTGAGGCAGGCTGTTCAGCTTTGCTGCTTTTCAGCATCTCAGCTGCCCTTCTGCTCTATGACAGCTCTCGAGGCTTCTTGCCTTCGCCAGGCTGCAACGTGCCCGCTACTACCCAGAGCTAGGCAGGAGTGGGCAGAGAGCACGGCCATCTGCCAGCAGGTTGCAGCTTGCCCAGGAAAGTGCAGTGTCCTTGGCATGTGCAGCAAATCTTATTTCCTGGCAAGGTCGGGCTAAGTGAGCAGTGCTGGTACACTTTCTCCTTGAGAACTGGAGCGGAAAATCTTTTGGCTAAGATGTAGGCGACTAGAGAGGCAGAATACGCAGCTCCGGAGCTGGCCGAAAGCAAGTGCTGCTTGCCGGCGTCTCTCGGCAGAAGCGGCGCTTCGGAGCGCACCGCTGCCGCTCCAGTCATCTGTGCGCAAAGTAGCCGCTTCTTGTCCTCCGGCAGCCGGAGATCGCGGTAGCTTGCAAGAGACGAAGAACGAAGCCGCCAAGAAGCCGGCTTGTGTGCGAAGCTCGCACACAGCTGCAGGACGCTGGCTGCCGCTCTCCTGCCTCTTGAGTTCACTTTTGGCATGCCAATGGAAGGTGTTCCAGGACAACTTTCCTGGGTTTTGACATAGTCGTCATGCATCCCACCTTGGAAATTCTTGTTGCTTCCCAGAGGCTCCGAGATGCAGAGAACACGGTGGCAGCTGCTGAAAAGAAGGGCAACTGTGAGTTGGTCAAGAAGCAAGAACCTAGGCAGCTGACTGTGCTTGGCAAGGAGCAGCTGCTGGATTCTTGCAATTGCCTTCAGTGCGCACAGAAGCCCGCTGCTCTGCTGCTTGCTTTTTCGCCTTCAGTCAATTACACACTGCTGAAGCTGAGGCAGGCTGTTCAGCTTTGCTGCTTTTCAGCATCTCAGCGGCCCTTCTGCTCTGTGACAGCTCTCGAGGCTTCTTGCCTTCGCCAGGCTGCAACGTGCCCGCTACTACCCAGAGCTGGGCAGGAGTGGGCAGAGAGCACGGCCATCTGCCAGCAGGTTGCAGCTTGCCCAGGAAAGTGCAGTGTCCTTGGCATGTGCAGCAAATCTTATTTCCTGGCAAGGTCGGGCTAAGTGAGCAGTGCTGGGAGACTTTCTCCTTGAGAACTGGAGCGGAAAAGCTTTTGGCTAAGATGTAGGCGATTAGAGAGGCAGAATACGCAGCTCCGGAGCTGGCCGAAAGCAAGTGCCGCTTGCCGGCGTCTTTCGGCAGAAGCGGCGCTTCGGAGCGCACCGCTGCTGCTCCAGTGATCTGTGCGCGAAGTAGCCGCTTCTTGTCCTCCGGCAGCCGGAGATCGCGGTAGCTTGCAAGAAGCGAAGAACGAAGCCGCGAAGAAGACGGCTTGTGTGCGAAGCTCGCAGACAGCTGCAGGACGGTGGCTGCTGCTCTCCTGCCTCTTGAATTCACTCTTGGCATGCCAATGGAAGGTGTTCCAGGACAACTTTCCTGGGTTTTGATTTTGTTTTTCATGCATCCCACCTCTCACGATCCGCTTCTTGCGGGGTGTCGTGATGGTTCTTTTCACCGATCCCAAAAGTGCAAAAAGGCAAACAACAAGGGACTATCAGTTAATCACAACAAATGCACCTTTATTAGGGGCCAAAACAGTAAATGCGATAGTGGGGATCGGAAAGGAGATAAAAGGAGAGAGAGAGAGAGAAGAGGGGTATGGGAATAGCTACCAACACAGGCGAGATCCTCAGTGGTCCGGACGATGGGGATCCGTCTGTCGTGTCGGGGGAGTCTCCGAAGTTCTGGTCGACTCGGGGCTCCAGTTATAGTCCACAGAGGAAAGAGGGGGGAGCAAGTGTAACAACGAAAGTCCATTGTAATCGCCACGCGGGAACAGCTGAGTCCACAGAAACCACCAAAGCAAGATGAATCCAATGAAGAATAAGTCCATTTGAATCACTGAAGGGAAACAGGTCGTGTCATTAGTGGTCAGACCACCAATTTCCCCTCCTCCCTATAGCAGGGGTCTCAGTCTCAGTCCTTGGGAGGCGGGTTCTCATTCTTTGTTTGTCACAGTGGTAACGAGGCAGATGAGGGGTCTTCAATGAAGGACCCCGGGAGTCACCCCAAAAGTTCATTTGGCTTAAGAACGGAGATTAGAAGCAGGCCGCGCATCGGGCTGTCCCGTGCTGGGTCCACGTCAGGTCTTTGCCAAGTCCTTGCCGAGTTCTTGCCAGGCCTTGTTCGGAACAGCTAGCATGACGGTTCAGTGGTTGCACCTGCGCTGTGTCCTGTTCTAAGCCGGAACTGCAGTGGAGGAAGGGATTCTTTCTCGTGGCAATCGGAAGGCAGAATGGAAAATGAGGGGCTTCAGACGGGCTCTTACACCACCCCGTGACTGACGATTGCCCTCGAAAGATCTTCATCAGCAGGGTTCCATGGTGTCGTCGCGGAGTCTTCAGGACTCATCAAGTGTTGGCAGCACATTCCAGGGAAAAGGGAAGAGAAAAAGGAAAGGAAAGAGAAAACAGGAAAACTAAGACAAGAATTAAATCAGCAATAGTTTGTTTAAATAATAATCAATATTAATCAATTAAACAATAAATTGATCAAATAATAAACCAGTATAATCAATATTAAGCAGTAAAGTAATAAACCTAGTATCATCGATATTACTCAGTATAATTTTATAATCAAGAAACAAAAATAATTAAAACAGTGATTAAAACAAATCATAAAAGAAAATGATGTAAAACATATCTACCAACCCTATAATCTTCTTGTGTCTACAGTCCTGGGAACATCTATAGTGTAAAGAATGTCGGCCAAGTGGTGTGCATTAATTATAGATGTTAATTTTGTTCATCGTTTCATCATTCTCCAATTTACAATAAGCAAGATCACTGATAAAACAAAACCAATCATAACTAAAATGAGAAGAACAACAACGGGATGGCACAATTTGTTCAGGATACCGGTGGCGGTGGGTGACCACCCAAAAAGGGCATGCCACCACTTGTGCTCGGCATCACTTTCCACCCTTTCTACAACACGATGTATTTCTTGCACATCATGATGAACAGTTACCAGAGTTTTCTGTCCATTCTCCTTGATTTTTCCTAGGATCTCTATTAGATCTTGATGAAGTAATAGTTGCTTTACCAAAGTAAGGTTCATCCCAATGGGAGTAGGCAGTAGCTTGTGAATCAACGTGAGATTGGATTCTAAAAGTTCATGTAAGGTAACTGGAGCTACAAAAGAAAAATCACATCCTGCAATTTTAGTAAAGTTGCAAGCACAATAATTTGAATGATTTTTAGTATCTACTACTGTACTTTCTATAAACACAGTATCACAAGCTGTTCTGAAGCAGGCACGCCCATTGCCTGTAGATACAAGGACTGTTTCAGAAGTCTCGTTAGGATGAATATCAAAATGACAGCTATTTTGTTCTGTGTCTAAACAGATATCTTGAGCTATAATTGCATTACCTTCACAGATAAACCCTAGTTGTTCTCGGATAGTACAGGACTCTAAATTGACAGTTTGCCATTTGTCATCAATTTGACGGGCCCATTCTCTATGTTCAGAAGGATAGAAAGTGGGTCCATCATGATTTAATCCTAATGCGATGCTAGGGAATATCAAATGCACTGAGGCATTGCTTATGGTCAGCACAAAATGCTGTGGCTGTGTTTGTGTTAGGGTCATAGGTAAAATTCACTAAATTCCACCAGGATTGGAAATCTCTTTCAAAGTCAGTGGCACTGTCCCAGACTATTTTCCTAATCTCAGTAGGAAAAGTGTCTTCTTCACCTTCTCTTATAATTGAGGCAGCAACTGACTGCATCCATAATTGAGCCTGGATACAGCTAAGAGCTAAGGAAACATTGCTTTGTGTGGCATTAAGTGCATCAATGATCAATTTTTTATCATTCACATTTATCTTTTCCCAATTTGGTAGAATGTTTGATAGCAAGCACTGATGTGTTCCCAAGGCCGATAAGGACGACTGCAGTGGTTGTTGTCTTTTGGTCAAATCTCTAGTCGGAGAAGCCAATTTATTCATTAATACCTCTGAACTGATTCCCAATTCTGTTCCCACAACACCAGTTATGTCTCTTGGCACCCGTTTTTTAGGAGGGTTCCACTGTCGCAGCCAGGTTGTCCAAGCCTGAAAAGAGGTTTGCAAAAAGGGTGAACAAGCTGGTTGTATTTCTGAGACATTGTTTTGCATCAGCAATTTGACTTGTTTAAGAGACCATGCCGGATCAAATAATATCTGTTGTTGGCCAGTTTTCCTGATTATATATGGTCCAACTTCAAAAATTTTCGGGGTAAGCATAACTGGTGGCTGGGCTCGAGTGGTGGTAGTGGTGGTGGTATAAACCGTAGTAGATTGAGCTACAGCATTTATTATAAACTTAAAAGAAAGCCCTTTGGTGTTTTTTCCCCATAAACAAACCACTTCTGCAGTCTGTGTTAGTGTAAAATTGTGCCAACAATCCTGTACGCTTGGGTGCGTGCAGACCTTTTTGTGCTTAAAGAGATCCTTTCACTTTTTCTGCATGCTACCACAATTAGTTCAGACCACGGTCACTCAGCTGGTTTCTGGCCATGGGGTTGTGGTAGGATGCAGAAAAGTATTACCAGTTTGATCATGGATTAGGTGGTCTTCATGTCCCTCGGAGTTCTTCTGAAAAAGTAAACACAACAGAATTCTGCCGCCGAGAGGCAGAAAAGTTAGAATGATGGAATTATCCAGCATGTATTTGTCCAATGCTCTTTCCCTAGAGCACCAGAGGCTTCCCATGCATATTTATTCAGAGGGGGTTTTAGCACAAGTGCTACTAGTCCTATAGTAAGAGAGGTCCACCAGAACAGGTTGGCCAGGGTCATGAGCTGGATGATTAGGATCATTTGGTAGAGAGCATAGGAGTCAGTGTAGATGCAGACCAAAGAGGAATTCTGTGCTTCTCGTTGAAAAACACTCCAGACAGCTATCAGCTCCCCAATGTGTGCACTACCTTCTCCCTCTGTAATCATTTGCTTACCAGAGGAAAAGTGGAGGGCTTCTGCCCTGTATTTCCATACTTTTCTTTTCCCTTTAGCAGAAGCATCAGCAAACCAAGAGTTTGCTGATTGTTTGGGGCAGAAAGGAGGGGTTACTTTGATTACAGAGGCAGGTTTGTCCAAGCTCTCCGTTTCTTGGATTGGTAAAGTTTTTACAGATCCTTCTGTCATTGAGAAGAAGTTACAGTAATGTTCAACCTGAGCATACCGCTTTCTCACTAAGGCCCTCTGGGCCACCCCGTCAGGAGGGGGAGTCCCACTAGTGGCTGTCTTAATAACCTTGAAGGGGCCTCTCAATACAATTGGTTGTTTTCGTGCAATTTTTTCTACTTCTAGGAAAGCTAAGATAACCATCAACAATCCTTTTTCCCAGGTAGTGTATCTTTTCTCAGCATCTTTGGAACCACGGGAGTAAAAACCAACAGGTCTTGTCAGACCCTCAGCACCCCGCTGCCATATGTGTACTGACAGCCCTGAGGAGGCAAATCCCCATTCCACCTGGAAAGGATCTGTAGGATGGATAGGGGTCACTGCTTGATGAGCTGTTGCTTCAAAAATCAGCAATTGCAATGCTGACTCCTGAGAAAGACTCCAATCCCATTTCACCCCTTTCCTCAACAAGTCATAAAGGGGAACAAATGGGTCCTTCTGCTTACTAGGAAATCTATCTGGTCTTTCTACAGGAGATACAGCTGCTATCGTTTTTGGAAGGAGAATTGCTGTAGGTTTGAGTGATTCTGGAAGCCTACAAATTCAAGGGGTCGTTATCTCGGGCTTCACAGGTAATTGCATCAGGGATTCAAAGTCAGGAATTAATTTCTTTTTGAGAGTCATTTGCAGGCAAGCAGCTTTGTGCACATTTTCCAAGAGTTGGTCGGGGGTACTAATCATAGCTATGGGATCTCCCCTTTCCAAGGGGCTTGTTCCCCCGGCCCAAAAAGCTGCACGCTGTGTCAGGGACCATGTGTCACCTTTCTCTCCTGTTGTTAAGAAGACACCATGTCCCCAGTACCCACTGGCTTCCTGTTCAGTTAATTGAATTTGATCGCCACCAGTGAGGGACACCCGGAAAACATATTCTGTTTCTGATTCATGTGGAGGGTGTCCATATTCCCTTTTAAGCTTAGCTAGCTCAGTGGCAGTGTTTAGTTGTGATGGTATGTGTTTGGTTGTGATGTGAGGTTGGAGATCATCATCACTGAGATAGCTATACACTGAGATAGTTTTAATCAAGGGTCTCAAGTGATGGCAGCAATGTTCCCCACAATTACTTGCTGCTTCAAGTTCTTGATGAGGATAGATTTGTTTCATGTGAGGAGTTTCCTTCTCCTCAGGCTCTGTAGAGGAATCAGCATGATGTGATTTGTTAACATGTTCCTCTGTTAAGGCAGCTCGCAATGCATAGATCACATCTTTTGCTTCATAGAACTGTTTTTGCAAAATTTCAACTAGATTTTGAAGGGAGTCTATTAGAGCATGTTCCTCACTTCTTCGCTCGAAGCCATTTTCTATAGCTGCCGTAAGACAAGCTCCCAAAACTGAGCATAAGATAGTTTTATTTTTGCCCAGTTTGAATTTTGTTTCATGTTGTAATGAACACACTCTATCAATAACATTTCCTAAGTTCAACCACTTACTCTGTGCCCATTTTTCTCTTTCCGTAGAAGGTCTGGCATTGTGTTTGGCTAGTAGTGCATAAAATTCAGCTTTAATTTCAAGGCTAAGATTGTCACTCATTTTGTGAAGGGACCAAAACCACGACAGGGAGCGACAAACTTAAGTTCCACAAAACTACACAGCCCTCGCTGTGTCGCCCTTCGCTTCCCTGGCTGGGTGAAAGGACAATCATCTGCCTGGGAGGCTCTGCTTAGTTGCTTCAAGTTGTCCCTTCCTTCCCAGACCAGATACACAACAACAACAAAACAAGTGTCCCGCCTTTTGCACTAGTGGATCCTTTGTGAATTTCCAAAGACAGTGTGGGTGCCTTTTCAGTTGCAGCCCTTCTGTCTAGACAGAAATCCTGTCCGTGACGCCAATTTTAATGTCACGATCCGCTTCTTGCGGGGTGTCGTGATGGTTCTTTTCACCGATCCCAAAAGTGCAAAAAGGCAAACAACAAGGGACTATCAGTTAATCACAACAAATGCACCTTTATTAGGGGCCAAAACAGTAAATGCGATAGTGGGGATCGGAAAGGAGATAAAAGGAGAGAGAGAGAGAGAAGAGGGGTATGGGAATAGCTACCAACACAGGCGAGATCCTCAGTGGTCCGGACGATGGGGATCCGTCTGTCGTGTCGGGGGAGTCTCCGAAGTTCTGGTCGACTCGGGGCTCCAGTTATAGTCCACAGAGGAAAGAGGGGGGAGCAAGTGTAACAACGAAAGTCCATTGTAATCGCCACGCGGGAACAGGTGAGTCCACAGAAACCACCAAAGCAAGACGAATCCAATGAAGAATAAGTCCATTTGAATCACTGAAGGGAAACAGGTCATGTCATTAGTGGTCAGACCACCAATTTCCCCTCCTCCCTATAGCAGGGGTCTCAGTCTCAGTCCTTGGGAGGAGGGTTCTCATTCTTTGTTTGTCACACTGGTAACGAGGCAGATGAGGGGTCTTCAATGAAGGACCCCGGGAGTCACCCCAAAAGTTCATTTGGCTTAAGAACGGAGATTAGAAGCAGGCCGCGCATCAGGCTGTCCCGTGCTGGGTCCACGTCAGGTCTTTGCCAAGTCCTTGCCAAGTTCTTGCCAGGCCTTGTTCGGAACAGCTAGCATGACGGTTCAGTGGTTGCACCTGCACTGTGTCCTGTTCTAAGCCGGAACTGCAGTGGAGGAAGGGATTCTTTCTCGTGGCAATCGGAAGGCAGAACGGAAAATGAGGGGCTTCAGACGGGCTCTTACACCACCTTGGAAATTCTTGTTGCTCCCCAGAGGCTCCGAGATGCAGAGAACACGGTGGCAGCTGCTGAAAAGAAGGGCAACTGTGAGTTGGTCAAGAAGCAAGAACCTAGGCAGCTGCCTGTGCTTGGCAAGGAGCAGCTGCTGGATTCTTGTAATTGCCTTCAGTGCGCACAGAAGCCCGCTGCTCTGCTGCTTGCTTTTTCGCCTTCAGTCAATTACACACTGCTGAAGCTGAGGCAGGCTGTTCAGCTTTGCTGCTTTTCAGCATCTCAGCGGCCCTTCTGCTCTGTGACAGCTCTCCAGGCTTCTTGCCTTCGCCAGGCTGCAACGTGCCCGCTACTACCCAGAGCTAGGCAGAATTGGGCAGAGAGCACGGCCATCTGCCAGCAGGTTGCAGCTTGCCCAGGAAAGTGCAGTGTCCTTGGAATGTGCAGCAAATCTTATTTCCTGGCAAGGTCGGGCTAAGTGAGCAGTGCTGGTACACTTTCTCCTTGAGAACTGGAGCGGAAAAGCTTTTGGCTAAGATGTAGGCGACTAGAGAGGCAGAATACGCAGCTCCGGAGCTGGCCGAAAGCAAGTGCCGCTTGCCGGCGTCTTTCGGCAGAAGCGGCGCTTCGGAGGGCACCGCTGCCGCTCCAGTGATCTGTGCGCGAAGTAGCCGCTTCTTGTCCTCCGGCAGCCGGAGATCGCGGTAGCTTGCAAGAGGCGAAGAACGAAGCCGCGAAGAAGCCGGCTTGTGTGCGAAGCTCGCAGACAGCTGCAGGACGGTGGCTGCTGCTCTCCTGCCACTTGAATTCACTCTTGGCATGCCAATGAAAGGTGTTCCAGGACAACTTTCCTGGGTTTTGACATAGTCGTCATGCATCCCACCTTGGAAATTCTTGTTGCTCCCCAGAGGCTCCGAGATGCAGAGAACACGGTGGCAGCTGCTGAAAAGAAGGGCAATTGTGAGTTGGTCAAGAAGCAAGAACATAGGCAGCTGACTGTGCTTGGCAAGGAGCAGCTGCTGGATTCTTGCAATTGCCTTCAGTGCGCACAGAAGCCCGCTGCTCTGCTGCTTGCTTTTTCGCCTTCAGTCAATTACACACTGCTGAAGCTGAGGCAGGCTGTTCAGCTTTGCTGCTTTTCAGCATCTCAGCTGCCCTTCTGCTCTGTGACAGCTCTCCAGGCTTCTTGCCTTCGCCAGGCTGCAACGTGCCCGCTACTACCCAGAGCTAGGCAGGAGTGGGCAGAGAGCACGGCCATCTGCCAGCAGGTTGCAGCTTGCCCAGGAAAGTGCTGTGTCCTTGGAATGTGCAGCAAATCTTATTTCCTGGCAAGGTCGGGCTAAGTGAGCAGTGCTGGTACATTTTCTCCTTGAGAACTGGAGCGGAAAATCTTTTGGCTAAGATGTAGGCGATTAGAGAGGCAGAATACGCAGCTCCGGAGCTGGCCGAAAGCAAGTGCCGCTTGCCGGCGTCTCTCGGCAGAAGCGGCGCTTCGGAGCGCACCGCTGCCGCTCCAGTGATCTGTGCGCGAAGTAGCCGCTTCTTGTCCTCCGGCAGCCGGAGATCGCGGTAGCTTGCAAGAGGCGAAGAACGAAGCCGCGAAGAAGCCGGCTTGTGTGCGAAGCTCGCAGACAGCTGCAGGACGGTGGCTGCTGCTCTCCTGCCACTTGAATTCACTCTTGGCATGCCAATGAAGGTGTTCCAGGACAACTTTCCTGGGTTTTGACATAGTCGTCATGCATCCCACCTTGGAAATTCTTGTTGCTCCCCAGAGGCTCCGAGATGCAGAGAACACGGTGGCAGCTGCTGAAAAGAAGGGCAATTGTGAGTTGGTCAAGAAGCAAGAACATAGGCAGCTGCCTGTGCTTGGCAAGGAGCAGCTGCTGGATTCTTGCAATTGCCTTCAGTGCGCACAGAAGCCCGCTGCTCTGCTGCTTGCTTTTTCGCCTTCAGTCAATTACACACTGCTGAAGCTGAGGCAGGCTGTTCAGCTTTGCTGCTTTTCAGCATCTCAGCTGCCCTTCTGCTCTGTGACAGCTCTCCAGGCTTCTTGCCTTCGCCAGGCTGCAACGTGCCCGCTAGTACCCAGCGCTGGGCAGGAGAGGGCAGAGGGCACGGCCATCTGCCAGCAGGTTGCAGCTTGCCCAGGAAAGTGCAGTGTCCTTGGCATGTGCAGCAAATCTTATTTCCTGGCAAGGTCGGGCTAAGTGAGCAGTGCTGGTACACTTTCTCCTTGAGAACTGGAGCGGAAAATCTTTTGGCTAAGATGTAGGCGATTAGAGAGGCAGAATACGCAGCTCCGGAGCTGGCCGAAAGCAAGTGCCGCTTGCCGGCGTCTCTCGGCAGAAGCGGCGCTTCGGAGCGCACCGCTGCCGCTCCAGTGATCTGTGCGCGAAGTAGCCGCTTCTTGTCCTCCGGCAGCCGGAGATCGCGGTAGCTTGCAAGAGGCGAAGAACGAAGCTGCGAAGAAGCCGGCTTGTGTGCGAAGCTCGCAGACAGCTGCAGGACAGTGGCTGCTGCTCTCCTGCCTCTTGAATTCACTCTTGGCATGCCAATGAAAGGTGTTCCAGGACAACTTTCCTGGGTTTTGACCTAGTCGTCATGCATCCCACCTTGGAAATTCTTGTTGCTGCCCAGAGGCTCCGAGATGCAGAGAACACGGTGGCAGCTGCTGAAAAGAAGGGCAACTGTGAGTTGGTCAAGAAGCAAGAACCTAGGCAGCTGACTGTGCTTGGCAAGGAGCAGCTGCTGGATTCTTGTAATTGCCTTCAGTGCGCAGAGAAGCCCGCTGCTCTGCTGCTTGCTTTTTCGCCTTCAGTCAATTACACACTGCTGAAGCTGAGGCAGGCTGTTCAGCTTTGCTGCTTTTCAGCATCTCAGCGGCCCTTCTGCTCTGTGACAGCTCTCCAGGCTTCTTGCCTTCGCCAGGCTGCAACGTGCCCGCTAGTACCCAGAACTGGGCAGGAGTGGGCAGAGAGCACGGCCATCTGCCAGCAGGTTGCAGCTTGCCCAGGAAAGTGCAGTGTCCTTGGCATGTGCAGCAAATCTTATTTCCTGGCAAGGTCGGGCTAAGTGAGCAGTGCTGGTACACTTTCTCCTTGAGAACTGGAGCGGAAAATCTTTTGGCTAAGATGTAGGCGATTAGAGAGGCAGAATACGCAGCTCCGGAGCTGGCCGAAAGCAAGTGCCGCTTGCCGGCGTCTCTCGGCAGAAGCGGCGCTTCGGAGCGCACCGCTGCCGCTCCAGTGATCTGTGCGCGAAGTAGCCGCTTCTTGTCCTCCGGCAGCCGGAGATCGCGGTAGCTTGCAAGAGGCGAAGAACGAAGCCGCGAAGAAGCCGGCTTGTGTGCGAAGCTCGTAGACAGCTGCAGGACGCTGGCTGCTGCTCTCCTGCCTCTTGAATTCACTCTTGGCATGCCAATGGAAGGTGTTCCAGGACAACTTTCCTGGGTTTTGACATAGTCGTCATGCATCCCACCTTGGAAATTCTTGTTGCTCCCCAGAGGCTCCGAGATGCAGAGAACACGGTGGCAGCTGCTGAAAAGAAGGGCAATTGTGAGTTGGTCAAGAAGCAAGAACCTAGGCAGCTGCCTGTGCTTGGCAAGGAGCAACTGCTGGATTCTTGCAATTGCCTTCAGTGCGCACAGAAGCCCGCTGCTCTGCTGCTTGCTTTTTCGCCTTCAGTCAATTACACACTGCTGAAGCTGAGGCAGGCTCTTCAGCTTTGCTGCTTTTCAGCATCTCAGCTGCTCTTCTGCTCTGTGACAGCTATCCAGGCTTCTTGCCTTCGCCAGGCTGCAACGTGCCCGCTTGTACCCAGAACTGGGCAGGAGTGGGCAGAGAGCACGGCCATCTGCCAGCAGGTTGCAGCTTGCCCAGGAAAGTGCAGTGTCCTTGGAATGTGCAGCAAATCTTATTTCCTGGCAAGGTCGGGCTAAGTGAGCAGTGCTGGTACACTTTCTCCTTGAGAACTGGAGCGGAAAAGCTTTTGGCTAAGATATAGGCGATTACAGAGGCAGAATACGCAGCTCCGGAGCTGGCCGAAAGCAAGTGCCGCTTGCCGGCGTCTTTCGGCAGAAGCGGCGCTTCGGAGCGCACCGCTGCGGCTCCAGTGATCTGTGCGCGAAGTAGCCGCTTCTTGTCCTCCGGCAGCCGGAGATCGCGGTAGCTTGCAAGAGGCGAAGAACGAAGCAGCGAAGAAGCCGGCTTGTGTGCGAAGCTCGCACACAGCTGCAGGACGGTGGCTGCTGCTCTCCTGCCTCTTGAATTCACTCTTGGCATGCCAATGGAAGGTGTTCCAGGACAACTTTCCTGGGTTTTGACATAGTCGTCATGCATCCCACCTTGGAAATTCTTGTTGCTCCCCAGAGGCTCCGAGATGCAGAGAACACGGTGGCAGCTGCTGAAAAGAAGGGCAACTGTGAGTTGGTCAAGAAGCAAGAACCTAGGCAGCTGACTGTGCTTGGCAAGGAGCAGCTGCTGGATTCTTGTAATTGCCTTCAGTGCGCACAGAAGCCCGCTGCTCTGCTGCTTGCTTTTTCGCCTTCAGTCAATTACACACTGCTGAAGCTGAGGCAGGCTGTTCAGCTTTGCTGCTTTTCAGCATCTCAGCGGCCCTTCTGCTCTGTGACAGCTCTCGAGGCTTTTTGCCTTCGCCAGACTGCAACGTGCCCGCTACTACCCAGAGCTGGGCAGGAGTGGGCAGAGAGCACGGCCATCTGCCAGCAGGTTGCAGCTTGCCCAGGAAAGTGCTGTGTCCTTGGAATGTGCAGCAAATCTTATTTCCTGGCAAGGTCGGGCTAAGTGAGCAGTGCTGGTACACTTTCTCCTTGAGAACTGGAGCGGAAAATCTTTTGGCTAAGATGTAGGCGATTAGAGAGGCAGAATACGCAGCTCCGGAGCTGGCCGAAAGCAAGAGCCGCTTGCCGGCGTCTCTCGGCAGAAGCGGCGCTTCGGAGCGCACCGCTGCCGCTCCAGTGATCTGTGCGCGAAGTAGCCGCTTCTTGTCCTCCGGCAGCCGGAGATCGCGGTAGCTTGCAAGAGGCGAAGAACGAAGCCGCGAAGAAGCCGGCTTGTGTGCGAAGCTCGCAGACAGCTGCAGGACAGTGGCTGCTGCTCTCCTGCCACTTGAATTCACTCTTGGCATGCCAATGAAAGGTGTTCCAGGACAACTTTCCTGGGTTTTGACCTAGTCGTCATGCATCCCACCTTGGAAATTCTTGTTGCTCCCCAGAGGCTCCGAGATGCAGAGAACACGGTGGCAGCTGCTGAAAAGAAGGGCAACTGTGAGTTGGTCAAGAAGCAAGAACCTAGGCAGCTGCCTGTGCTTGGCAAGGAGCAGCTGCTGGATTCTTGCAATTGCCTTCAGTGCGCACAGAAGCCCGCTGCTCTGCTGCTTGCTTTTTCGCCTTCAGTCAATTACACACTGCTGAAGCTGAGGCAGGCTGTTCAGCTTTGCTGCTTTTCAGCATCTCAGCTGCCCTTCTGCTCTGTGACAGCTCTCCAGGCTTCTTGCCTTCGCCAGGCTGCAACGTGCCCGCTAGTACCCAGAACTGGGCAGGAGTGGGCAGAGAGCACGGCCATCTGCCAGCAGGTTGCAGCTTGCCCAGGAAAGTGCTGTGTCCTTGGAATGTGCAGCAAATCTTATTTCCTGGCAAGGTCGGGCTAAGTGAGCAGTGCTGGTACATTTTCTCCTTGAGAACTGGAGCGGAAAATCTTTTGGCTAAGATGTAGGCGACTAGAGAGGCAGAATACGCAGCTCCGGAGCTGGCCGAAAGCAAGTGCCGCTTGCCGGCGTCTCTCGGCAGAAGCGGCGCTTCGGAGCGCACCGCTGCCGCTCCAGTGATCTGTGCGCGAAGTAGCCGCTTCTTGTCCTCCGGCAGCCGGAGATCGCGGTAGCTTGCAAGAGGCGAAGAACGAAGCCGCGAAGAAGCCGGCTTGTGTGCGAAGCTCGCAGACAGCTGCAGGACAGTGGCTGCTGCTCTCCTGCCTCTTGAATTCACTCTTGGCATGCCAATGAAAGGTGTTCCAGGACAACTTTCCTGGGTTTTGACCTAGTCGTCATGCATCCCACCTTGGAAATTCTTGTTGCTCCCCAGAGGCTCCGAGATGCAGAGAACACGGTGGCAGCTGCTGAAAAGAAGGGCAACTGTGAGTTGGTCAAGAAGCAAGAACCTAGGCAGCTGCCTGTGCTTGGCAAGGAGCAGCTGCTGGATTCTTGCAATTGCCTTCAGTGCGCACAGAAGCCCGCTGCTCTGCTGCTTGCTTTTTCGCCTTCAGTCAATTACACACTGCTGAAGCTGAGGCAGGCTGTTCAGCTTTGCTGCTTTTCAGCATCTCAGCTGCCCTTCTGCTCTGTGACAGCTCTCCAGGCTTCTTGCCTTCGCCAGGCTGCAACGTGCCCGCTACTACCCAGAACTGGGCAGGAGTGGGCAGAGAGCACGGCCATCTGCCAGCAGGTTGCAGCTTGCCCAGGAAAGTGCAGTGTCCTTGGAATGTGCAGCAAATCTTATTTCCTGGCAAGGTCGGGCTAAGTGAGCAGTGCTGGTACACTTTCTCCTTGAGAACTGGAGCGGAAAAGCTTTTGGCTAAGATGTAGGCGATTAGAGAGGCAGAATACGCAGCTCCGGAGCTGGCCGAAAGCAAGTGCCGCTTCCCGGCGTCTTTCGGCAGAAGCGGCGCTTCGGAGGGCACCGCTGCCGCTCCAGTGATCTGTGCGCGAAGTAGCCGCTTCTTGTCCTCCGGCAGCCGGAGATCGCGGTAGCTTGCAAGAGGCGAAGAACGAAGCCGCGAAGAAGCCGGCTTGTGTGCGAAGCTCGCAGACAGCTGCAGGACAGTGGCTGCTGCTCTCCTGCCACTTGAATTCACTCTTGGCATGCCAATGAAAGGTGTTCCAGGACAACTTTCCTGGGTTTTGACCTAGTCGTCATGCATCCCACCTTGGAAATTCTTGTTGCTCCCCAGAGGCTCCGAGATGCAGAGAACACGGTGGCAGCTGCTGAATAGAAGGGCAATTGTGAGTTGGTCAAGAAGCAAGAACATAGGCAGCTGCCTGTGCTTGGCAAGGAGCAGCTGCTGGATTCTTGCAATTGCCTTCAGTGCGCACAGAAGCCCGCTGCTCTGCTGCTTGGTTTTTCGCCTTCAGTCAATTACACACTGCTGAAGCTGAGGCAGGCTGTTCAGCTTTGCTGCTTTTCAGCATCTCAGCGGCCCTTCTGCTCTGTGACAGCTCTCCAGGCTTCTTGCCTTCGCCAGGCTGCAACGTGCCCGCTAGTACCCAGAACTGGGCAGGAGTGGGCAGAGAGCACGGCCATCTGCCAGCAGGTTGCAGCTTGCCCAGGAAAGTGCAGTGTCCTTGGCATGTGCAGCAAATCTTATTTCCTGGCAAGGTCGGGCTAAGTGAGCAGTGCTGGTACACTTTCTCCTTGAGAACTGGAGCGGAAAATCTTTTGGCTAAGATGTAGGCGATTAGAGAGGCAGAATACGCAGCTCCGGAGCTGGCCGAAAGCAAGTGCCGCTTGCCGGCGTCTCTCGGCAGAAGCGGCGCTTCGGAGCGCACCGCTGCCGCTCCAGTGATCTGTGCGCGAAGTAGCCGCTTCTTGTCCTCCGGCAGCCGGAGATCGCGGTAGCTTGCAAGAGGCGAAGAACGAAGCCGCGAAGAAGCCGGCTTGTGTGCGAAGCTCGCAGACAGCTGCAGGACGCTGGCTGCTGCTCTCCTGCCTCTTGAATTCACTCTTGGCATGCCAATGGAAGGTGTTCCAGGACAACTTTCCTGGGTTTTGACATAGTCGTCATGCATCCCACCTTGGAAATTCTTGTTGCTCCCCAGAGGCTCCGAGATGCAGAGAACACGGTGGCAGCTGCTGAAAAGAAGGGCAACTGGGAGTTGGTCAAGAAGCAAGAACCTAGGCAGCTGACTGTGCTTGGCAAGGAGCAACTGCTGGATTCTTGCAATTGCCTTCAGTGCGCACAGAAGCCCGCTGCTCTGCTGCTTGCTTTTTCGCCTTCAGTCAATTACACACTGCTGAAGCTGAGGCAGGCTGTTCAGCTTTGCTGCTTTTCAGCATCTCAGCTGCCCTTCTGCTCTGTGACAGCTCTCCAGGCTTCTTGCCTTCGCCAGGCTGCAACGTGCCCGCTAGTACCCAGAACTGGGCAGGAGTGGGCAGAGAGCACGGCCATCTGCCAGCAGGTTGCAGCTTGCCCAGGAAAGTGCAGTGTCCTTGGAATGTGCAGCAAATCTTATTTCCTGGCAAGGTCGGGCTAAGTGAGCAGTGCTGGTACACTTTCTCCTTGAGAACTGGAGCGGAAAAGCTTTTGGCTAAGATGTAGGCGACTACAGAGGCAGAATACGCAGCTCCGGAGCTGGCCGAAAGCAAGTGCCGCTTGCCGGCGTCTTTCGGCAGAAGCGGCGCTTCGGAGCGCACCGCTGCGGCTCCAGTGATCTGTGCGCGAAGTAGCCGCTTCTTGTCCTCCGGCAGCCGGAGATCGCGGTAGCTTGCAAGAGGCGAAGAACGAAGCCGCGAAGAAGCCGGCTTGTGTGCGAAGCTCGCAGACAGCTGCAGGACGGTGGCTGCTGCTCTCCTGCCTCTTGAATTCACTCTTGGCATGCCAATGGAAGGTGTTCCAGGACAACTTTCCTGGGTTTTGACATAGTCGTCATGCATCCCACCTTGGAAATTCTTGTTGCTCCCCAGAGGCTCCGAGATGCAGAGAACACGGTGGCAGCTGCTGAAAAGAAGGGCAACTGTGAGTTGGTCAAGAAGCAAGAACCTAGGCAGCTGCCTGTGCTTGGCAAGGAGCAGCTGCTGGATTCTTGCAATTGCCTTCAGTGCGCACAGAAGCCCGCTGCTCTGCTGCTTGCTTTTTCGCCTTCAGTCAATTACACACTGCTGAAGCTGAGGCAGGCTGTTCAGCTTTGCTGCTTTTCAGCATCTCAGCTGCCCTTCTGCTCTGTGACAGCTCTCCAGGCTTCTTGCCTTCGCCAGGCTGCAACGTGCCCGCTAGTACCAAGAACTGGGCAGGAGTGGGCAGAGAGCACGGCCATCTGCCAGCAGGTTGCAGCTTGCCCAGGAAAGTGCAGTGTCCTTGGAATGTGCAGCAAATCTTATTTCCTGGCAAGGTCGGGCTAAGTGAGCAGTGCTGGTACACTTTCTCCTTGAGAACTGGAGCGGAAAAGCTTTTGGCTAAGATGTAGGCGACTAGAGAGGCAGAATACGCAGCTCCGGAGCTGGCCGAAAGCAAGTGCCGCTTGCCGGCGTCTTTCGGCAGAAGCGGCGCTTCGGAGCGCACCGCTGCCGCTCCAGTGATCTGTGCGCGAAGTAGCCGCTTCTTGTCCTCCGGCAGCCGGAGATCGCGGTAGCTTGCAAGAGGCGAAGAACGAAGCCGCGAAGAAGCCGGCTTGTGTGCGAAGCTCGCAGACAGCTGCAGGACGGTGGCTGCTGCTCTCCTGCCTCTTGAATTCACTCTTGGCATGCCAATGGAAGGTGTTCCAGGACAACTTTCCTGGGTTTTGACATAGTCGTCATGCATCCCACCTTGGAAATTCTTGTTGCTCCCCAGAGGCTCCGAGATGCAGAGAACACGGTGGCAGCTGCTGAAAAGAAGGGCAACTGTGAGTTGGTCAAGAAGCAAGAACCTAGGCAGCTGCCTGTGCTTGGCAAGGAGCAGCTGCTGGATTCTTGCAATTGCCTTCAGTGCGCACAGAAGCCCGCTGCTCTGCTGCTTGCTTTTTCGCCTTCAGTCAATTACACACTGCTGAAGCTGAGGCAGGCTGTTCAGCTTTGCTGCTTTTCAGCATCTCAGCTGCCCTTCTGCTCTGTGACAGCTCTCCAGGCTTCTTGCCTTCGCCAGGCTGCAACGTGCCCGCTAGTACCAAGAACTGGGCAGGAGTGGGCAGAGAGCACGGCCATCTGCCAGCAGGTTGCAGCTTGCCCAGGAAAGTGCAGTGTCCTTGGAATGTGCAGCAAATCTTATTTCCTGGCAAGGTCGGGCTAAGTGAGCAGTGCTGGTACACTTTCTCCTTGAGAACTGGAGCGGAAAAGCTTTTGGCTAAGATGTAGGCGACTAGAGAGGCAGAATACGCAGCTCCGGAGCTGGCCGAAAGCAAGTGCCGCTTGCCGGCGTCTTTCGGCAGAAGCGGCGCTTCGGAGCGCACCGCTGCCGCTCCAGTGATCTGTGCGCGAAGTAGCCGCTTCTTGTCCTCCGGCAGCCGGAGATCGCGGTAGCTTGCAAGAGGCGAAGAACGAAGCCGCGAAGAAGCCGGCTTGTGTGCGAAGCTCGCAGACAGCTGCAGGACGGTGGCTGCTGCTCTCCTGCCTCTTGAATTCACTCTTGGCATGCCAATGGAAGGTGTTCCAGGACAACTTTCCTGGGTTTTGACATAGTCGTCATGCATCCCACCTTGGAAATTCTTGTTGCTCCCCAGAGGCTCCGAGATGCAGAGAACACGGTGGCAGCTGCTGAAAAGAAGGGCAACTGTGAGTTGGTCAAGAAGCAAGAACCTAGGCAGCTGCCTGTGCTTGGCAAGGAGCAGCTGCTGGATTCTTGCAATTGCCTTCAGTGCGCACAGAAGCCCGCTGCTCTGCTGCTTGCTTTTTCGCCTTCAGTCAATTACACACTGCTGAAGCTGAGGCAGGCTGTTCAGCTTTGCTGCTTTTCAGCATCTCAGCTGCCCTTCTGCTCTGTGACAGCTCTCCAGGCTTCTTGCCTTCGCCAGGCTGCAACGTGCCCGCTAGTACCAAGAACTGGGCAGGAGTGGGCAGAGAGCACGGCCATCTGCCAGCAGGTTGCAGCTTGCCCAGGAAAGTGCAGTGTCCTTGGAATGTGCAGCAAATCTTATTTCCTGGCAAGGTCGGGCTAAGTGAGCAGTGCTGGTACACTTTCTCCTTGAGAACTGGAGCGGAAAAGCTTTTGGCTAAGATGTAGGCGACTAGAGAGGCAGAATACGCAGCTCCGGAGCTGGCCGAAAGCAAGTGCCGCTTGCCGGCGTCTTTCGGCAGAAGCGGCGCTTCGGAGCGCACCGCTGCCGCTCCAGTGATCTGTGCGCGAAGTAGCCGCTTCTTGTCCTCCGGCAGCCGGAGATCGCGGTAGCTTGCAAGAGGCGAAGAACGAAGCCGCGAAGAAGCCGGCTTGTGTGCGAAGCTCGCAGACAGCTGCAGGACGGTGGCTGCTGCTCTCCTGCCTCTTGAATTCACTCTTGGCATGCCAATGGAAGGTGTTCCAGGACAACTTTCCTGGGTTTTGACATAGTCGTCATGCATCCCACCTTGGAAATTCTTGTTGCTCCCCAGAGGCTCCGAGATGCAGAGAACACGGTGGCAGCTGCTGAAAAGAAGGGCAACTGTGAGTTGGTCAAGAAGCAAGAACCTAGGCAGCTGCCTGTGCTTGGCAAGGAGCAGCTGCTGGATTCTTGCAATTGCCTTCAGTGCGCACAGAAGCCCGCTGCTCTGCTGCTTGCTTTTTCGCCTTCAGTCAATTACACACTGCTGAAGCTGAGGCAGGCTGTTCAGCTTTGCTGCTTTTCAGCATCTCAGCTGCCCTTCTGCTCTGTGACAGCTCTCCAGGCTTCTTGCCTTCGCCAGGCTGCAACGTGCCCGCTAGTACCAAGAACTGGGCAGGAGTGGGCAGAGAGCACGGCCATCTGCCAGCAGGTTGCAGCTTGCCCAGGAAAGTGCAGTGTCCTTGGAATGTGCAGCAAATCTTATTTCCTGGCAAGGTCGGGCTAAGTGAGCAGTGCTGGTACACTTTCTCCTTGAGAACTGGAGCGGAAAAGCTTTTGGCTAAGATGTAGGCGACTAGAGAGGCAGAATACGCAGCTCCGGAGCTGGCCGAAAGCAAGTGCCGCTTGCCGGCGTCTTTCGGCAGAAGCGGCGCTTCGGAGCGCACCGCTGCCGCTCCAGTGATCTGTGCGCGAAGTAGCCGCTTCTTGTCCTCCGGCAGCCGGAGATCGCGGTAGCTTGCAAGAGGCGAAGAACGAAGCCGCGAAGAAGCCGGCTTGTGTGCGAAGCTCGCAGACAGCTGCAGGACGGTGGCTGCTGCTCTCCTGCCTCTTGAATTCACTCTTGGCATGCCAATGGAAGGTGTTCCAGGACAACTTTCCTGGGTTTTGACATAGTCGTCATGCATCCCACCTTGGAAATTCTTGTTGCTCCCCAGAGGCTCCGAGATGCAGAGAACACGGTGGCAGCTGCTGAAAAGAAGGGCAACTGTGAGTTGGTCAAGAAGCAAGAACCTAGGCAGCTGCCTGTGCTTGGCAAGGAGCAGCTGCTGGATTCTTGCAATTGCCTTCAGTGCGCACAGAAGCCCGCTGCTCTGCTGCTTGCTTTTTCGCCTTCAGTCAATTACACACTGCTGAAGCTGAGGCAGGCTGTTCAGCTTTGCTGCTTTTCAGCATCTCAGCTGCCCTTCTGCTCTGTGACAGCTCTCCAGGCTTCTTGCCTTCGCCAGGCTGCAACGTGCCCGCTAGTACCAAGACTGGGCAGGAGTGGGCAGAGAGCACGGCCATCTGCCAGCAGGTTGCAGCTTGCCCAGGAAAGTGCAGTGTCCTTGGAATGTGCAGCAAATCTTATTTCCTGGCAAGGTCGGGCTAAGTGAGCAGTGCTGGTACACTTTCTCCTTGAGAACTGGAGCGGAAAAGCTTTTGGCTAAGATGTAGGCGACTAGAGAGGCAGAATACGCAGCTCCGGAGCTGGCCGAAAGCAAGTGCCGCTTGCCGGCGTCTTTCGGCAGAAGCGGCGCTTCGGAGCGCACCGCTGCCGCTCCAGTGATCTGTGCGCGAAGTAGCCGCTTCTTGTCCTCCGGCAGCCGGAGATCGCGGTAGCTTGCAAGAGGCGAAGAACGAAGCCGCGAAGAAGCCGGCTTGTGTGCGAAGCTCGCAGACAGCTGCAGGACGGTGGCTGCTGCTCTCCTGCCTCTTGAATTCACTCTTGGCATGCCAATGGAAGGTGTTCCAGGACAACTTTCCTGGGTTTTGACATAGTCGTCATGCATCCCACCTTGGAAATTCTTGTTGCTCCCCAGAGGCTCCGAGATGCAGAGAACACGGTGGCAGCTGCTGAAAAGAAGGGCAACTGTGAGTTGGTCAAGAAGCAAGAACCTAGGCAGCTGCCTGTGCTTGGCAAGGAGCAGCTGCTGGATTCTTGCAATTGCCTTCAGTGCGCACAGAAGCCCGCTGCTCTGCTGCTTGCTTTTTCGCCTTCAGTCAATTACACACTGCTGAAGCTGAGGCAGGCTGTTCAGCTTTGCTGCTTTTCAGCATCTCAGCTGCCCTTCTGCTCTGTGACAGCTCTCCAGGCTTCTTGCCTTCGCCAGGCTGCAACGTGCCCGCTAGTACCAAGAACTGGGCAGGAGTGGGCAGAGAGCACGGCCATCTGCCAGCAGGTTGCAGCTTGCCCAGGAAAGTGCAGTGTCCTTGGAATGTGCAGCAAATCTTATTTCCTGGCAAGGTCGGGCTAAGTGAGCAGTGCTGGTACACTTTCTCCTTGAGAACTGGAGCGGAAAAGCTTTTGGCTAAGATGTAGGCGACTAGAGAGGCAGAATACGCAGCTCCGGAGCTGGCCGAAAGCAAGTGCCGCTTGCCGGCGTCTTTCGGCAGAAGCGGCGCTTCGGAGCGCACCGCTGCCGCTCCAGTGATCTGTGCGCGAAGTAGCCGCTTCTTGTCCTCCGGCAGCCGGAGATCGCGGTAGCTTGCAAGAGGCGAAGAACGAAGCCGCGAAGAAGCCGGCTTGTGTGCGAAGCTCGCAGACAGCTGCAGGACGGTGGCTGCTGCTCTCCTGCCTCTTGAATTCACTCTTGGCATGCCAATGGAAGGTGTTCCAGGACAACTTTCCTGGGTTTTGACATAGTCGTCATGCATCCCACCTTGGAAATTCTTGTTGCTCCCCAGAGGCTCCGAGATGCAGAGAACACGGTGGCAGCTGCTGAAAAGAAGGGCAACTGTGAGTTGGTCAAGAAGCAAGAACCTAGGCAGCTGCCTGTGCTTGGCAAGGAGCAGCTGCTGGATTCTTGCAATTGCCTTCAGTGCGCACAGAAGCCCGCTGCTCTGCTGCTTGCTTTTTCGCCTTCAGTCAATTACACACTGCTGAAGCTGAGGCAGGCTGTTCAGCTTTGCTGCTTTTCAGCATCTCAGCTGCCCTTCTGCTCTGTGACAGCTCTCCAGGCTTCTTGCCTTCGCCAGGCTGCAACGTGCCCGCTAGTACCAAGAACTGGGCAGGAGTGGGCAGAGAGCACGGCCATCTGCCAGCAGGTTGCAGCTTGCCCAGGAAAGTGCAGTGTCCTTGGAATGTGCAGCAAATCTTATTTCCTGGCAAGGTCGGGCTAAGTGAGCAGTGCTGGTACACTTTCTCCTTGAGAACTGGAGCGGAAAAGCTTTTGGCTAAGATGTAGGCGACTAGAGAGGCAGAATACGCAGCTCCGGAGCTGGCCGAAAGCAAGTGCCGCTTGCCGGCGTCTTTCGGCAGAAGCGGCGCTTCGGAGCGCACCGCTGCCGCTCCAGTGATCTGTGCGCGAAGTAGCCGCTTCTTGTCCTCCGGCAGCCGGAGATCGCGGTAGCTTGCAAGAGGCGAAGAACGAAGCCGCGAAGAAGCCGGCTTGTGTGCGAAGCTCGCAGACAGCTGCAGGACGGTGGCTGCTGCTCTCCTGCCTCTTGAATTCACTCTTGGCATGCCAATGGAAGGTGTTCCAGGACAACTTTCCTGGGTTTTGACATAGTCGTCATGCATCCCACCTTGGAAATTCTTGTTGCTCCCCAGAGGCTCCGAGATGCAGAGAACACGGTGGCAGCTGCTGAAAAGAAGGGCAACTGTGAGTTGGTCAAGAAGCAAGAACCTAGGCAGCTGCCTGTGCTTGGCAAGGAGCAGCTGCTGGATTCTTGCAATTGCCTTCAGTGCGCACAGAAGCCCGCTGCTCTGCTGCTTGCTTTTTCGCCTTCAGTCAATTACACACTGCTGAAGCTGAGGCAGGCTGTTCAGCTTTGCTGCTTTTCAGCATCTCAGCTGCCCTTCTGCTCTGTGACAGCTCTCCAGGCTTCTTGCCTTCGCCAGGCTGCAACGTGCCCGCTAGTACCAAGAACTGGGCAGGAGTGGGCAGAGAGCACGGCCATCTGCCAGCAGGTTGCAGCTTGCCCAGGAAAGTGCAGTGTCCTTGGAATGTGCAGCAAATCTTATTTCCTGGCAAGGTCGGGCTAAGTGAGCAGTGCTGGTACACTTTCTCCTTGAGAACTGGAGCGGAAAAGCTTTTGGCTAAGATGTAGGCGACTAGAGAGGCAGAATACGCAGCTCCGGAGCTGGCCGAAAGCAAGTGCCGCTTGCCGGCGTCTTTCGGCAGAAGCGGCGCTTCGGAGCGCACCGCTGCCGCTCCAGTGATCTGTGCGCGAAGTAGCCGCTTCTTGTCCTCCGGCAGCCGGAGATCGCGGTAGCTTGCAAGAGGCGAAGAACGAAGCCGCGAAGAAGCCGGCTTGTGTGCGAAGCTCGCAGACAGCTGCAGGACGGTGGCTGCTGCTCTCCTGCCTCTTGAATTCACTCTTGGCATGCCAATGGAAGGTGTTCCAGGACAACTTTCCTGGGTTTTGACATAGTCGTCATGCATCCCACCTTGGAAATTCTTGTTGCTCCCCAGAGGCTCCGAGATGCAGAGAACACGGTGGCAGCTGCTGAAAAGAAGGGCAACTGTGAGTTGGTCAAGAAGCAAGAACCTAGGCAGCTGCCTGTGCTTGGCAAGGAGCAGCTGCTGGATTCTTGCAATTGCCTTCAGTGCGCACAGAAGCCCGCTGCTCTGCTGCTTGCTTTTTCGCCTTCAGTCAATTACACACTGCTGAAGCTGAGGCAGGCTGTTCAGCTTTGCTGCTTTTCAGCATCTCAGCTGCCCTTCTGCTCTGTGACAGCTCTCCAGGCTTCTTGCCTTCGCCAGGCTGCAACGTGCCCGCTAGTACCAAGAACTGGGCAGGAGTGGGCAGAGAGCACGGCCATCTGCCAGCAGGTTGCAGCTTGCCCAGGAAAGTGCAGTGTCCTTGGAATGTGCAGCAAATCTTATTTCCTGGCAAGGTCGGGCTAAGTGAGCAGTGCTGGTACACTTTCTCCTTGAGAACTGGAGCGGAAAAGCTTTTGGCTAAGATGTAGGCGACTAGAGAGGCAGAATACGCAGCTCCGGAGCTGGCCGAAAGCAAGTGCCGCTTGCCGGCGTCTTTCGGCAGAAGCGGCGCTTCGGAGCGCACCGCTGCCGCTCCAGTGATCTGTGCGCGAAGTAGCCGCTTCTTGTCCTCCGGCAGCCGGAGATCGCGGTAGCTTGCAAGAGGCGAAGAACGAAGCCGCGAAGAAGCCGGCTTGTGTGCGAAGCTCGCAGACAGCTGCGGGACGGTGGCTGCTGCTCTCCTGCCTCTTGAATTCACTCTTGGCATGCCAATGGAAGGTGTTCCAGGACAACTTTCCTGGGTTTTGACATAGTCGTCATGCATCCCACCTTGGAAATTCTTGTTGCTCCCCAGAGGCTCCGAGATGCAGAGAACACGGTGGCAGCTGCTGAAAAGAAGGGCAACTGTGAGTTGGTCAAGAAGCAAGAACCTAGGCAGCTGCCTGTGCTTGGCAAGGAGCAGCTGCTGGATTCTTGCAATTGCCTTCAGTGCGCACAGAAGCCCGCTGCTCTGCTGCTTGCTTTTTCGCCTTCAGTCAATTACACACTGCTGAAGCTGAGGCAGGCTGTTCAGCTTTGCTGCTTTTCAGCATCTCAGCTGCCCTTCTGCTCTGTGACAGCTCTCCAGGCTTCTTGCCTTCGCCAGGCTGCAACGTGCCCGCTAGTACCAAGAACTGGGCAGGAGTGGGCAGAGAGCACGGCCATCTGCCAGCAGGTTGCAGCTTGCCCAGGAAAGTGCAGTGTCCTTGGAATGTGCAGCAAATCTTATTTCCTGGCAAGGTCGGGCTAAGTGAGCAGTGCTGGTACACTTTCTCCTTGAGAACTGGAGCGGAAAAGCTTTTGGCTAAGATGTAGGCGACTAGAGAGGCAGAATACGCAGCTCCGGAGCTGGCCGAAAGCAAGTGCCGCTTGCCGGCGTCTTTCGGCAGAAGCGGCGCTTCGGAGCGCACCGCTGCCGCTCCAGTGATCTGTGCGCGAAGTAGCCGCTTCTTGTCCTCCGGCAGCCGGAGATCGCGGTAGCTTGCAAGAGGCGAAGAACGAAGCCGCGAAGAAGCCGGCTTGTGTGCGAAGCTCGCAGACAGCTGCGGGACGGTGGCTGCTGCTCTCCTGCCTCTTGAATTCACTCTTGGCATGCCAATGGAAGGTGTTCCAGGACAACTTTCCTGGGTTTTGACATAGTCGTCATGCATCCCACCTTGGAAATTCTTGTTGCTCCCCAGAGGCTCCGAGATGCAGAGAACACGGTGGCAGCTGCTGAAAAGAAGGGCAACTGTGAGTTGGTCAAGAAGCAAGAACCTAGGCAGCTGCCTGTGCTTGGCAAGGAGCAGCTGCTGGATTCTTGCAATTGCCTTCAGTGCGCACAGAAGCCCGCTGCTCTGCTGCTTGCTTTTTCGCCTTCAGTCAATTACACACTGCTGAAGCTGAGGCAGGCTGTTCAGCTTTGCTGCTTTTCAGCATCTCAGCTGCCCTTCTGCTCTGTGACAGCTCTCCAGGCTTCTTGCCTTCGCCAGGCTGCAACGTGCCCGCTAGTACCAAGAACTGGGCAGGAGTGGGCAGAGAGCACGGCCATCTGCCAGCAGGTTGCAGCTTGCCCAGGAAAGTGCAGTGTCCTTGGAATGTGCAGCAAATCTTATTTCCTGGCAAGGTCGGGCTAAGTGAGCAGTGCTGGTACACTTTCTCCTTGAGAACTGGAGCGGAAAAGCTTTTGGCTAAGATGTAGGCGACTAGAGAGGCAGAATACGCAGCTCCGGAGCTGGCCGAAAGCAAGTGCCGCTTGCCGGCGTCTTTCGGCAGAAGCGGCGCTTCGGAGCGCACCGCTGCCGCTCCAGTGATCTGTGCGCGAAGTAGCCGCTTCTTGTCCTCCGGCAGCCGGAGATCGCGGTAGCTTGCAAGAGGCGAAGAACGAAGCCGCGAAGAAGCCGGCTTGTGTGCGAAGCTCGCAGACAGCTGCGGGACGGTGGCTGCTGCTCTCCTGCCTCTTGAATTCACTCTTGGCATGCCAATGGAAGGTGTTCCAGGACAACTTTCCTGGGTTTTGACATAGTCGTCATGCATCCCACCTTGGAAATTCTTGTTGCTCCCCAGAGGCTCCGAGATGCAGAGAACACGGTGGCAGCTGCTGAAAAGAAGGGCAACTGTGAGTTGGTCAAGAAGCAAGAACCTAGGCAGCTGCCTGTGCTTGGCAAGGAGCAGCTGCTGGATTCTTGCAATTGCCTTCAGTGCGCACAGAAGCCCGCTGCTCTGCTGCTTGCTTTTTCGCCTTCAGTCAATTACACACTGCTGAAGCTGAGGCAGGCTGTTCAGCTTTGCTGCTTTTCAGCATCTCAGCTGCCCTTCTGCTCTGTGACAGCTCTCCAGGCTTCTTGCCTTCGCCAGGCTGCAACGTGCCCGCTAGTACCAAGAACTGGGCAGGAGTGGGCAGAGAGCACGGCCATCTGCCAGCAGGTTGCAGCTTGCCCAGGAAAGTGCAGTGTCCTTGGAATGTGCAGCAAATCTTATTTCCTGGCAAGGTCGGGCTAAGTGAGCAGTGCTGGTACACTTTCTCCTTGAGAACTGGAGCGGAAAAGCTTTTGGCTAAGATGTAGGCGACTAGAGAGGCAGAATACGCAGCTCCGGAGCTGGCCGAAAGCAAGTGCCGCTTGCCGGCGTCTTTCGGCAGAAGCGGCGCTTCGGAGCGCACCGCTGCCGCTCCAGTGATCTGTGCGCGAAGTAGCCGCTTCTTGTCCTCCGGCAGCCGGAGATCGCGGTAGCTTGCAAGAGGCGAAGAACGAAGCCGCGAAGAAGCCGGCTTGTGTGCGAAGCTCGCAGACAGCTGCGGGACGGTGGCTGCTGCTCTCCTGCCTCTTGAATTCACTCTTGGCATGCCAATGGAAGGTGTTCCAGGACAACTTTCCTGGGTTTTGACATAGTCGTCATGCATCCCACCTTGGAAATTCTTGTTGCTCCCCAGAGGCTCCGAGATGCAGAGAACACGGTGGCAGCTGCTGAAAAGAAGGGCAACTGTGAGTTGGTCAAGAAGCAAGAACCTAGGCAGCTGCCTGTGCTTGGCAAGGAGCAGCTGCTGGATTCTTGCAATTGCCTTCAGTGCGCACAGAAGCCCGCTGCTCTGCTGCTTGCTTTTTCGCCTTCAGTCAATTACACACTGCTGAAGCTGAGGCAGGCTGTTCAGCTTTGCTGCTTTTCAGCATCTCAGCTGCCCTTCTGCTCTGTGACAGCTCTCCAGGCTTCTTGCCTTCGCCAGGCTGCAACGTGCCCGCTAGTACCAAGAACTGGGCAGGAGTGGGCAGAGAGCACGGCCATCTGCCAGCAGGTTGCAGCTTGCCCAGGAAAGTGCAGTGTCCTTGGAATGTGCAGCAAATCTTATTTCCTGGCAAGGTCGGGCTAAGTGAGCAGTGCTGGTACACTTTCTCCTTGAGAACTGAAGCGGAAAAGCTTTTGGCTAAGATGTAGGCGACTAGAGGGCAGAATACGCAGCTCCGGAGCTGGCCGAAAGCAAGTGCCGCTTGCCGGCTTCTTTCGGCAGAAGCGGCGCTTCGGAGCGCACCGCTGCCGCTCCAGTGATCTGTGCGCGAAGTAGCCGCTTCTTGTCCTCCGGCAGCCGGAGATCGCGGTAGCTTGCAAGAGGCGAAGAACGAAGCCGCGAAGAAGCCGGCTTGTGTGCGAAGCTCGCAGACAGCTGCGGGACGGTGGCTGCTGCTCTCCTGCCTCTTGAATTCACTCTTGGCATGCCAATGGAAGGTGTTCCAGGACAACTTTCCTGGGTTTTGACATAGTCGTCATGCATCCCACCTTGGAAATTCTTGTTGCTCCCCAGAGGCTCCGAGATGCAGAGAACACGGTGGCAGCTGCTGAAAAGAAGGGCAACTGTGAGTTGGTCAAGAAGCAAGAACCTAGGCAGCTGCCTGTGCTTGGCAAGGAGCAGCTGCTGGATTCTTGCAATTGCCTTCAGTGCGCACAGAAGCCCGCTGCTCTGCTGCTTGCTTTTTCGCCTTCAGTCAATTACACACTGCTGAAGCTGAGGCAGGCTGTTCAGCTTTGCTGCTTTTCAGCATCTCAGCTGCCCTTCTGCTCTGTGACAGCTCTCCAGGCTTCTTGCCTTCGCCAGGCTGCAACGTGCCCGCTAGTACCAAGAACTGGGCAGGAGTGGGCAGAGAGCACGGCCATCTGCCAGCAGGTTGCAGCTTGCCCAGGAAAGTGCAGTGTCCTTGGAATGTGCAGCAAATCTTATTTCCTGCAAGGTCGGGCTAAGTGAGCAGTGCTGGTACACTTTCTCCTTGAGAACTGAAGCGGAAAAGCTTTTCGCTAAGACGTAGGCGACTAGAGAGGCAGAATACGCAGCTCCGGAGCTGGCCGAAAGCAAGTGCCGCTTGCCGGCGTCTTTCGGCAGAAGCGGCGCTTCGGAGCGCACCGCTGCCGCTCCAGTGATCTGTGCGCGAAGTAGCCGCTTCTTGTCCTCCGGCAGCCGGAGATCGCGGTAGCTTGCAAGAGGCGAAGAACGAAGCCGCGAAGAAGCCGGCTTGTGTGCGAAGCTCGCAGACAGCTGCGGGACGGTGGCTGCTGCTCTCCTGCCTCTTGAATTCACTCTTGGCATGCCAATGGAAGGTGTTCCAGGACAACTTTCCTGGGTTTTGACATAGTCGTCATGCATCCCACCTTGGAAATTCTTGTTGCTCCCCAGAGGCTCCGAGATGCAGAGAACACGGTGGCAGCTGCTGAAAAGAAGGGCAACTGGGAGTTGGTCAAGAAGCAAGAACCTAGGCAGCTGCCTGTGCTTGGCAAGGAGCAGCTGCTGGATTCTTGCAATTGCCTTCAGTGCGCACAGAAGCCCGCTGCTCTGCTGCTTGCTTTTTCGCCTTCAGTCAATTACACACTGCTGAAGCTGAGGCAGGCTGTTCAGCTTTGCTGCTTTTCAGCATCTCAGCTGCCCTTCTGCTCTGTGACAGCTCTCCAGGCTTCTTGCCTTCGCCAGGCTGCAACGTGCCCGCTAGTACCAAGAACTGGGCAGGAGTGGGCAGAGAGCACGGCCATCTGCCAGCAGGTTGCAGCTTGCCCAGGAAAGTGCAGTGTCCTTGGAATGTGCAGCAAATCTTATTTCCTGGCAAGGTCGGGCTAAGTGAGCAGTGCTGGTACACTTTCTCCTTGAGAACTGAAGCGGAAAAGCTTTTGGCTAAGATGTAGGCGACTAGAGAGGCAGAATACGCAGCTCCGGAGCTGGCCGAAAGCAAGTGCCGCTTGCCGGCGTCTTTCGGCAGAAGCGGCGCTTCGGAGCGCACCGCTGCCGCTCCAGTGATCTGTGCGCGAAGTAGCCGCTTCTTGTCCTCCGGCAGCCGGAGATCGCGGTAGCTTGCAAGAGGCGAAGAACGAAGCCGCGAAGAAGCCGGCTTGTGTGCGAAGCTCGCAGACAGCTGCGGGACGGTGGCTGCTGCTCTCCTGCCTCTTGAATTCACTCTTGGCATGCCAATGGAAGGTGTTCCAGGACAACTTTCCTGGGTTTTGACATAGTCGTCATGCATCCCACCTTGGAAATTCTTGTTGCTCCCCAGAGGCTCCGAGATGCAGAGAACACGGTGGCAGCTGCTGAAAAGAAGGGCAACTGTGAGTTGGTCAAGAAGCAAGAACCTAGGCAGCTGCCTGTGCTTGGCAAGGAGCAGCTGCTGGATTCTTGCAATTGCCTTCAGTGCGCACAGAAGCCCGCTGCTCTGCTGCTTGCTTTTTCGCCTTCAGTCAATTACACACTGCTGAAGCTGAGGCAGGCTGTTCAGCTTTGCTGCTTTCAGCATCTCAGCTGCCCTTCTGCTCTGTGACAGCTCTCCAGGCTTCTTGCCTTCGCCAGGCTGCAACGTGCCCGCTAGTACCAAGAAACTGGGCAGGAGTGGGCAGAGAGCACGGCCATCTGCCAGCAGGTTGCAGCTTGCCCAGGAAAGTGCAGTGTCCTTGGAATGTGCAGCAAATCTTATTTCCTGGCAAGGTCGGGCTAAGTGAGCAGTGCTGGTACACTTTCTCCTTGAGAACTGAGCGGAAAAGCTTTTCGCTAAGACGTAGGCGACTACAGAGGCAGAATACGCAGCTCCGGAGCTGGCCGAAAGCAAGTGCCGCTTGCCGGCGTCTTTCGGCAGAAGCGGCGCTTCGGAGCGCACCGCTGCCGCTCCAGTGATCTGTGCGCGAAGTAGCCGCTTCTTGTCCTCCGGCAGCCGGAGATCGCGGTAGCTTGCAAGAGGCGAAGAACGAAGCCGCGAAGAAGCCGGCTTGTGTGCGAAGCTCGCAGACAGCTGCAGGACGGTGGCTGCTGCTCTCCTGCCTCTTGAATTCACTCTTGGGATGCCTATGGAAGGTGTTCCAGGACAACTTTCCTGGGTTTTGACATAGTCGTCATGCATCCCACCTTGGAAATTCTTGTTGCTGCCCAGAGGCTCCGAGATGCAGAGAACACGGTGGCAGCTGCTGAAAAGAAGGGCAACTGGGAGTTGGTCAAGAAGCAAGAACCTAGGCAGCTGCCTGTGCTTGGCAAGGAGCAGCTGCTGGATTCTTGCAATTGCCTTCAGTGCGCACAGAAGCCCGCTGCTCTGCTGCTTGCTTTTTTCGCCTTCAGTCAATTACACACTGCTGAAGCTGAGGCAGGCTGTTCAGCTTTGCTGCTTTTCAGCATTTCAGCTGCCCTTCTGCTCTGTGACAGCTCTCCAGGCTTCTTGCCTTCGCCAGGCTGCAACGTGCCCGCTAGTACCAAGAACTGGGCAGGAGTGGGCAGAGAGCACGGCCATCTGCCAGCAGGTTGCAGCTTGCCCAGGAAAGTGCAGTGTCCTTGGAATGTGCAGCAAATCTTATTTCCTGGCAAGGTCGGGCTAAGTGAGCAGTGCTGGTACACTTTCTCCTTGAGAACTGGAGCGGAAAAGCTTTTCGCTAAGACGTAGGCGACTACAGAGGCAGAATACGCAGCTCCGGAGCTGGCCGAAAGCAAGTGCCGCTTGCCGGCGTCTTTCGGCAGAAGCGGCTCTTCGGAGCGCACCGCTGCCGCTCCAGTGATCTGTGCGCGAAGTAGCCGCTTCTTGTCCTCCGGCAGCCGGAGATCGCGGTAGCTTGCAAGAGGCGAAGAACGAAGCCGCGAAGAAGCCGGCTTGTGTGCGAAGCTCGCAGACAGCTGCGGGACGGTGGCTGCTGCTCTCCTGCCTCTTGAATTCACTCTTGGCATGCCAATGGAAGGTGTTCCAGGACAACTTTCCTGGGTTTTGACATAGTCGTCATGCATCCCACCTTGGAAATTCTTGTTGCTCCCCAGAGGCTCCGAGATGCAGAGAACACGGTGGCAGCTGCTGAAAAGAAGGGCAACTGTGAGTTGGTCAAGAAGCAAGAACCTAGGCAGCTGCCTGTGCTTGGCAAGGAGCAGCTGCTGGATTCTTGCAATTGCCTTCAGTGCGCACAGAAGCCCGCTGCTCTGCTGCTTGCTTTTTCGCCTTCAGTCAATTACACACTGCTGAAGCTGAGGCAGGCTGTTCAGCTTTGCTGCTTTTCAGCATTTCAGCTGCCCTTCTGCTCTGTGACAGCTCTCCAGGCTTCTTGCCTTCGCCAGGCTGCAACGTGCCCGCTAGTACCAGAACTGGGCAGGAGTGGGCAGAGAGCACGGCCATCTGCCAGCAGGTTGCAGCTTGCCCAGGAAAGTGCAGTGTCCTTGGAATGTGCAGCAATCTTATTTCCTGGCAAGGTCGGGCTAAGTGAGCAGTGCTGGTACACTTTCTCCTTGAGAACTGGAGCGGAAAAGCTTTTGCTAAGATGTAGGCGACTAGAGAGGCAGAATACGCAGCTCCGGAGCTGGCCGAAAGCAAGTGCCGCTTGCCGCGTCTTTCGGCAGAAGCGGCGCTTCGGAGCGCACCGCTGCCGCTCCAGTGATCTGTGCGCGAAGTAGCCGCTTCTTGTCCTCCGGCAGCCGGAGATCGCGGTAGCTTGCAAGAGGCGAAGAACGAAGCCGCGAAGAAGCCGGCTTGTGTGCGAAGCTCGCAGACAGCTGCGGGACGGTGGCTGCTGCTCTCCTGCCTCTTGAATTCACTCTTGGCATGCCAATGGAAGGTGTTCCAGGACAACTTTCCTGGGTTTTGACATAGTCGTCATGCATCCCACCTTGGAAATTCTTGTTGCTCCCCAGAGGCTCCGAGATGCAGAGAACACGGTGGCAGCTGCTGAAAAGAAGGGCACTGTGAGTTGGTCAAGAAGCAAGAACCTAGGCAGCTGCCTGTGCTTGGCAAGGAGCAGCTGCTGGATTCTTGCAATTGCCTTCAGTGCGCACAGAAGCCCGCTGCTCTGCTGCTTGCTTTTCGCCTTCAGTCAATTACACACTGCTGAAGCTGAGGCAGGCTGTTCAGCTTTGCTGCTTTTCAGCATCTCAGCTGCCCTTCTGCTCTGTGACAGCTCTCCAGGCTTCTTGCCTTCGCCAGGCTGCAACGTGCCCGCTAGTACCAAGAACTGGGCAGGAGTGGGCAGAGAGCACGGCCATCTGCCAGCAGGTTGCAGCTTGCCCAGGAAAGTGCAGTGTCCTTGGAATGTGCAGCAAATCTTATTTCCTGGCAAGGTCGGGCTAAGTGAGCAGTGCTGGTACACTTTCTCCTTGAGAACTGAAGCGGAAAAGCTTTTCGCTAAGACGTAGGCGACTACAGAGGCAGAATACGCAGCTCCGGAGCTGGCCGAAAGCAAGTGCCGCTTGCCGGCGTCTTTCGGCAGAAGCGGCTCTTCGGAGCGCACCGCTGCCGCTCCAGTGATCTGTGCGCGAAGTAGCCGCTTCTTGTCCTCCGCAGCCGGAGATCGCGGTAGCTTGCAAGAGGCGAAGAACGAAGCCGCGAAGAAGCCGGCTTGTGTGCGAAGCTCGCAGACAGCTGCGGGACGGTGGCTGCTGCTCTCCTGCCTCTTGAATTCACTCTTGGCATGCCAATGGAAGGTGTTCCAGGACAAACTTCCTGAGTTTTGATTTTATTTTTCATGCATCCCACCTGTCACGATCCGCTTTTTGCGGGGTGTCGTGATGGTTCTTTTCACCGATCCCAAAAGTGCAAAAAGGCAAGCAACAAGGGACTATCAGTTAATCACAACAAATGCACCTTTATTAGGGGCCAAACCAGTAAATGCGATAGTGGGGATCGGAAAGGAGATAAAGGAGAGAGAGAGAGAGAAGAGGGGTATGGGAATAGCTACCAACACAGGCGAGATCCTCAGTGGTCCGGATGATGGGGTTCTGTCTGTCGTGTCGGGGGAGTCTCCGAAGTTCTGGTCGACTCGGGGCTCCAGTTATAGTCCACAGAGGAAAGAAGGGGGAGCAAGTGGAACAACGAAAGTCCATTGTAATCGCCACGCGGGAACAGCTGAGTCCACAGAAACCACCAAAGCAAGACGAATCCAATGAAGAATGAGTCCATTTGAATCACTGAAGGGAAACAGGTCATGTCATTAGTGGTCAGACCACCAATTTCCCCTCCTCCCTATAGCAGGGGTCTCAGTCTCAGTCCTTGGGAGGAGGGTTCTCATTCTTTGTTTGTCACAGTGGTAACGAGGCAGATGAGGGGTCTTCAATGAAGGACCCCGGGAGTCACCCCAAAAGTTCATTTGGCTTAAGAACGGAGATTAGAAGCAGGCCGCGCATCAGGCTGTCCCGTGCTGAGTCCACGTCAGGTCCTTGCCAAGTCCTTGCCAAGTTCTTGCCAGGCCTTGTTCGGAACAGCTAGCATGACGGTTCAGTGGTTGCACCTGCACTGTGTCCTGTTCTAAGCCGGAACTGCAGTGGAGGAAGGGATTCTTTCTCGTGGCAATCGGAAGGCAGAATGGAAAATGAGGGGCTTCAGACGGGCTCTTACACCACCCCGTGTCTGACGATTGCCCTCGAAAGACCTTCATCAGCAGGGTTCCATGGTGTCGTCGTGGAGTCTTCAGGACTCATCAAGTGTTGGCAGCACATTCCAGGGAAAAGGGAAGAGAAAAGGAAAGGAAAGAGAAAACAGGAAAACTAAGACAAGAATTAAATCAGCAATAGTTTGTTTAAATAATAATCAATATTAATCAATTAAGCAATAAATTGATCAAATAATAAACCAGTATAATCAATATTAAGCAGTAAAGTAATAAACCTAGTATCATCGATATTACTCAGTATAATTTTATAATCAAGAAACAAAAATAATTAAAACAGTGATTAAAGCAAACCATAAAAGAAAATTATGTAAAACATATCTACCAACCCTATAATCTTCTTGTGTCTACAGTCCTGGGAACATCTATAGTGTAAAGGATGTCGGCCAAGTGCTGTGCATTAATTATAGATGTTAATTTTGTTCATCGTTTCATCATTCTCCAATTTACAATAAGCAAGATTACTGATAAAACAAAACCAATCATAACTAAAATCAGAAGAACAACAACGGGATGGCACAATTTGTTCAGGATACCGGTGGCGGTGGGTGACCACCCGAAAAGGGTATCCCACCACTTGTGCTCGGCATCACTTTCCACCCTTTCTACAACACGATGTATTTCTTGCACATCATGATGAACAGTTACCAGAGTTTTCTGTCCATTCTCCTTGATTTTTCCTAGGATCTCTATCTCTAGATCTTGATGAAGTAATAGTTGCTTTACCAAAGTAAGGTTCATCCTAATGGGAGTAGGCAGTAGCTTGTGAATCAACATGAGATTGGATTCTAAAAGTTCATGTAAGGTAACTGGAGCTACAAAAGAAAAATCACATCCTGCAATTTTAGTAAAGTTGCAAGCACAATAATTTGACTGATTTTTAGTAGCTACTACTGTACTTTCTATAAACACACTATCACAAGCGGTTCTGAAGCAGGCACGCCCATTGCCTGTATTTACAAGGACTGTTTCAGAAGTCTCGTTAGGATGAATATCAAAATGACAGCTATTTTGTTCTGTGTCTAAACAGATATCTTGAGCTATAAATGCGTTACCTTCACAGAAAAACCCTAGTTGTTCTCGGATAGTACAGGACTCTAAATAGACAGTTTGCCATTTGTCATCAATTTGACGGGCCCATTCTCTATGTTCAGAAGGATAGAAAGTGGCTCCATCATGATTTAATCCTAATGCGATGCTAGGGAATATCAAATGCACTGAGGCATTACTTATGGTCAGCACAAAATGCTGTGGCTGTGTTTGTGTTAGGGTCATAGGTAAAATTCACTACATTCCACCAGGATTGGAAATCTCTTTCAAAGTCAGTGGCACTGTCCCAGACTATTTTCCTAATCTCAGTAGGAAAAGTGCCTTCTTCACCTTCTCTTATAATTGAGGCAGCAACTGACTGCATCCATAATTGAGCCTGGATACAGCTAAGAGCTAAGGAAACATTGCTTTGTGTGGCATTAAGTGCATCAATGATCAATTTTTTATCATTCACATTTATCTTTTCCCAATTTGGTAGAATGTTTGATAGCAAGCACTGATGTGTTCCCAAGGCCGATAAGGACGACTGCAGTGGTTGTTGTATTTTGGTCAAATCTCTAGTCGTAGAAGCCAAGTTATTCATTAATACCTCTGAATTGATTCCCAATTCTGTTCCCACAACACCAGTTATGTCTCTTGGCACCCGTTTTTTAGGAGGGTTCCACTGTCGCAGCCAGGCTGTCCAAGCCTGAAAAGAGGTTTGCAAAAGGGTGAACAAGCTGGTTTATTTCTGAGACATTGTTTTGCATCAGCAATTTGACTTGTTTAAGAGACCATGCCGGATCAAATAATATCTGTTGTTGGCCAGTTTTCCTGATTATATATGGTCCAACTTCAAAAATTTTCGGGGTAAGCATAACTGGTGGCTGGGCTCGAGTGGTGGTAGTGGTGGTGGTATAAACCGTAGTAGATTGAGCTACAGCATTTATTATAAACTTAAAAGAAAGCCCTTTGGTGTTTTTTCCCTATAAACAAACCACTTCTGCAGTCTGTGTTAGTGTAAAATTGTGCCAACAATCCTGTACGCTTGGGTGCGTGCAGACCTTTTTGTGCTTAAAGAGAGCCTTTCACTTTTTCTGCATGCTACCACAATTAGTTCAGACCACGGTCACTCAGCTGGTTTCTGGCCATGGGGTTGTGGTAGGATGCAGAAAAGTATTACCAGTTTGATCATGGATTAGGTGGTCTTCATGTCCCTCGGAGTTCTTCTGAAAAAGTAAACACAACAGAATTCTGCCGCCGAGAGGCAGAAAAGTTAGAATGATGGAATTATCCAGCATGTATTTGTCCAATGCTCTTTCCCTAGAGCACCAGAGGCTTCCATGCATATTTATTCAGAGGGGTTTTAGCACAAGTGCTACTAGTCCTATAGTAAGAGAGGTCCACCAGAACAGGTTGGCCAGGGTCATGAGCTGCATTATTAGGATCATTTGGTAGAGAGCATAGGAGTCAGTGTAGATGCAGACCAAAGAGGAATTCTGTGCTTCTCGTTGTAAAACACGCCAGACAGCTATCAGCTCCCCAGTGTGTGCACTACCTTCTCCCTCTGTAATCATTTGCTCACCAGAGGAAAAGTGGAGGGCTTCTGCCCTATATTTCCATACTTTTCCTTTCCCTTTAGCAGAAGCATCAGTAAACCAAGAGTTTGCTGATTGTTTGGGCAGAAAGGAGGGGTTACTTTGATTACAGAGGCAGGTTTGTCCAAGCTCTCAGTTTCTTGGATTGGTAAAGCTTTTACAGATCCTTCTGTCATTGAGAAGAACTTACAGTAATGTTCAACCTGAGCATACCACTTTCTCACTAAGGCCCTCTGGGTCACCCCGTCAGGAGGGGGAGTCCCACTAGTGGCTGTCTTAATAACCTTGAAGGGGCCTCTCAATACAATTGGTTGTTTTCGTGCAATTTTTTCTACTTCTAGGAAAGCTAAGATAACCATCAACAATCCTTTCTCCCAGGTAGTGTATCTTTTCTCAGCATCTTTGGAACCACGGGAGTAAAAACCAACAGGTCTTGTCAGACCCTCAGGACCCCGCTGCCATATGTGTACTGACAGCCCTGAGGAGGCAAATCCCCATTCCACCTGGAAAGGATCTGTAGGATGGATAGGGGTCACTGCTTGATGAGCTGTTGCTTCAAAAATCAGCAATTGCAATGCTGACTCCTGAGAAAGACTCCAATCCCATTTCACCCCTTTCCTCAACAAGTCATAAAGGGGAACAAATGGGTCCTTCTGCTTACTAGGAAATCTATCTGGTCTTTCTACAGGAGATACAGCTGCTATCTTTTTTGGAAGGAGAATTGCTGTAGGTTTGAGTGATTCTGGAAGCCCACAAATTCAAGGGGTCGTTATCTCGGGCTTCACAAGTAATTGCATCAGGGATTCAAAGTCAGGAATTAATTTCTTTTTGAGAGTCATTTGCAGGCAAGCAGCTTTGTGCACATTTTCCAAGAGTTGGTCGGGGGTACTAATTCTAGCTATGGGATCTCCCCTTTCCAAGGGGCTTGTTCCCCCGGCCCAAAAAGCTGCATGCTGTGTCAGGGACCATGTGTCACCTTTCTCTCCTGTTGTTAAGAAGACACCATGTCCCCAGTACCCACTGGCTTCCTGTTCGCTTAATTGAATTTGATCACCACCAGTGAGGGACACCCGGAAAACATATTCTGTTTCTGATTCATGTGGAGGGTGTCCATATTCCCTTTTAAGCTTAGCTAGCTCAGTGGCAGTGTTTAGTTGTGATGGTATGTGTTTGGTTGTGATGTGAGGTTGGAGATCATCATCACTGAGATAGCTATACACTGAGATAGTTTTAATCAAGGGTCTCAAGTGATGGCAGCAATGTTCCCCACAATTACTTGCTGCTTCAAGTTCTTGATGAGGATAGATTTGTTTCACGTGAGGAGTTTCCTTCTCCTCAGGCTCTGTAGAGGAATCAGCATGATGTGATTTGTTAACATGTTCCTCTGTTAAGGCAGCTCGCAATGCATAGATCACATCTTTTGCTTCATAGAACTGTTTTTGCAAATTTCAACTAGATTTTGAAGGGAGTCTATTATCGCATGTTCCTCACTTCATCGCTCGAAGCCATTTTCTATAGCTGCCGTAAGACAAGCTCCCAAAACTGAGCATAAGATAGTTTTATTTTTGCCCAGTTTGAATTTTGTTTCATGTTGTAATGAACGCACTCTATCAATAACATTTTCTAAGTTCAACCAATTACTCTGTGCCCATTTTTCTCTTTCCGTAGAAGGTCTGGCATTGTGTTTGGCTAGTAGTGCATAAAATTCAGCTTTAATTTCAAGGCTAAGATTGTCACTCATTTTGTGAAGGGACCAAAACCACGACAGGGAGCTACAAACCTAAGTTCCACAAAACTACACAGCCCTCGCTGTGTCGCCCTTTGCTTCCCTGGCTGGGTGAAAGGACAATAATCTGCCTGGGAGGCTCTGCTTAGTTGCTTCAAGTTGTCCCTTCCTTCCCAGACCAGATACACAACACCAACAAAACAAGTGTCCCGCCTTTTGCACTAGTGGATCCTTTGTGAATTTCCAAAGACAGTGTGGGTGCCTTTTCAGCTGCAACCCTTCTGTCTAGACAGAAATCCTGTCCGTGACGCCAATTTTAATGTCACGATCCGCTTCTTGCGGGGTGTCGTGATGGTTCTTTTCACCGATCCCAAAAGTGCAAAAAGGCAAACAAGGGACTATCAGTTAATCACAACAAATGCACCTTTATTAGGGCCAAAACAGTAAATGCGATAGTGGGGATCGGAAAGGAGATAAAAGGAGAGAGAGAGAGAGAAGAGGGTATGGGAATAGCTACCAACACAGGCGAGATCCTCAGTGGTCCGGACGATGGGGTTCTGTCTGTCGTGTCGGGGGAGTCTCCGAAGTTCTGGTCGACTCGGGGCTCCAGTTATAGTCCACAGAGGAAAGAGGGAGGAGCGAGGGTAACAACGAAAGTCCATTGTAATCGCCACGCGGGAACAGGAGAGTCCACAGAAACCACCAAAGCAAGACGAATCCAATGAAGAATAAGTCCATTTGAATCACTGAAGGGAAACAGGTCATGTCATTAGTGGTCAGACCACCAATTTCCCCTCCTCCCTATAGCAGGGGTCTCAGTCTCAGTCCTTGGGAGGAGGGTTCTCATTCTTTGTTTGTCACACTGGTAATGAGGCAGATGAGGGGTCTTGAATGAAGGACCCCGGGAGTCACCCCCAAAGTTCATTTGGCTTAAGAACGGAGATTAGAAGCAGGCCGCGCATCAGGCTGTCCCGTGCTGGGTCCACGTCAGGTCTTTGCCAAGTCCTTGCCAACTCCTTGCCAAGTTCTTGCCAGGCCTTGTTCGGAACAGCTAGCATGACGGTTCAGTGGTTGCACCTGCACTGTGTCCTGTTCTAAGCCGGAACTGCAGTTGAGGAAGGGATTCTTTCTCGTGGCAATTGGAAGGCAGAACGGAAAATGAGGGGCTTCAGACGGGCTCTTACACCACCTTGGAAATTCTTGTTGCTCCCCAGAGGCTCCGAGATGCAGAGAACACGGTGGCAGCTGCTGAAAAGAAGGGCAACTGGGAGTTGGTCAAGAAGCACGAACCTAGGCAGCTGCCTGTGCTTGGCAAGGAGCAGCTGCTGGATTCTTGCAATTGCCTTCAGTGCGCACAGAAGCCCGCTGCTCTGCTGCTTCGTGTTTTGCCTTCAGTCA